>NC_142207.1:8510000-8792500 GCF_049639895.1 Pseudopodoces humilis
AAGAATGTTGACCCAGAAGGGTCCTTTTTCTGCCCTTCTTCAGGAAAAGGTAGTGAGAACTCCATATTCCCAAAAGTCTATTACTTCAGCCTTTGGATAAGGCGATGGTTGAGCTCCTTCTGGCTGAGGAAGCTATTTACAGCACCTGCCGTGGTCATTTGTTGCACTGGTGTCTATGGCTTGTTGGCTTCTTGCACTGCTCTTGAGCCATTGTTGTTTTGTGTCTTGCCACATCATTTTATGGAGACCATTGGAAGAGTCAACAGATAAGCCAGATAAATTCACCAAATGTCTCACTGAATCAACATGCATGTCAGAAGGCACCAGGACATTGCATTAAATTAGGCAATCACTTCACTACTATTGGCGCAGTTACAGGGGAAGTGATTCTGTGTCTCCTTACTGCAACACCTGCCTGAAGCACTGATTGTCATACTGCAAAGCCATATTAATCTTGGATGGACTCTAGTGACTGAGCCTGGAACTCCTCCTTTGCAGGGTTGCAAAGAGTAAATTAAAACTAAAGCTCAGTCCTGAAGCTTCCAACAGTCATAAACCCTATCTTGTTTCTCTCATTTTATCTGTCAAATGACTGTGAGAATATGAAAAATATTCTTTAATGTCAAAAGACAAAAAAATACAGTATTTGAATATTTTCAGAAATGGTTTTGAGGTCCCCTTCCAAGAGACATCTGTTAGCATGGGACGTGATTCTACCTCCCCCAACCCCCACCCCTCCATCAATATATTGAAATATCCTGGACAACATTTTATCTTGGTTTAAATAAGGTCAGACCAATATTTTAACTGTACTCTCATCCATTTCTGCTGGGCATGGATCCTGCCTGTCTCCTTGCAGTTGTTGAGGATGGAGGCTTGTGGAGAGGGAGCAGAGGCTGGCTGGGCAATGCTGTCTGCCTGGGATGCAGCGCTCACCCCTCTGGGTGCGGCAGGAAAGGTGGATGAGGGTTAATGACAGGGTCTGTGTTATTTGCTCCATTAGGCCAGTCTTGGCTTCCTAATCCATTCAGCTCTTTAATCTCACTCATTATACAGCATGACTCTTTATAATACTTAAATTGTTGCCAAGTACAGTGTTATAGCCGAGACAGAATGAACACTGTTATTAACATACACAAACCTAAGCAAAGCTTGCTCACACGGCTCGTATTACCATTGTATCTGAGCACCTCGTTATCTTTAATGCATTTATCCTCATTACATCCCTAGTGCTATTATTTGCATTTTACAGATGGGAAGAGAAGTAACAATGATGTGTCTAGGAGCACAGTCAGAGATTTCAGCAGGTCAAGCTCCTATAAGAAAAAAAAAAAAAATAGTGCCTTCAGTGCAACATCATGGCCAGAGGTGGCTGCTGTGTGCTGCACTGCTGTGCTCACCTGTCTGAAACTGAGTTCTGCTGTAAGCCTGGAGCAGAAGGGTGGCCTTCAACTCCCACTCAGAGGGTGGGTCTGTCATTCTAAACTGTCTCTCCAGTGTTTCTGGTCTGGTTTGGCTTTACACTTTAAAAGTGCTTGTTCTACCTACATTACCCGTAAGACTATATGACTGGCTGCTCTTTTTTCAGTGATAACAAAGCAGTTAAACAAAAGAGACTGAATTTTCAGGCCAGCTGATTTTTCTTTTTGACAGATATTTAACTTCACTACATGTCCGCAAAGTTCATTCAAGGTGTTTAACCATCACTGGAGAATACACACGTATTGAATCTTTCACACAAAGGAACTAAACCCATGATAAGTGTATCCAAAGCCACATTTCCTGTTACTTGGTGCTCAAGGAGTACTAACATAGGTTGTGGACACATTTTGAATCCAAGATCCAGATCCAGTTTTGTTCTTGTATCTTGCTTCAAATGTTGCAATACTTGTGAGACCAGCTAATTTCAGGAGATTTCTATCAGTCTGGAACCTGGGTGGGTTCTCTTCATGGGACACCTCACTGCATCAGCAAAGCAATCATGGACTTCTCTCAGCAATACTGAAATATGGGAACTTTGGCTCTAGGTCCTCACAAAAAATAAAATTAAGATGTTTCAGGACAAAGTTCCAATTTTTTCTCATTTCCAAAATATGTATCAGGCTTTTAGTGTTATGAATTTGAATTCTTTATCTTGAAGATCACGGTTCTGTCAAGCACAAATTTCCTTCTACAATGCAATGATTAGCCTCAAATGATCCTAGACTCTGGTTTTCTTCAAGGATGTGTCATTTCTGTAATAGAAATATTTTAGTTAAGAAACTCCTGATTAAAAAGGTAGAAAATGTAAATTCATATTCCAGGCAATTTTAGCACATCCATTTATGCCAACAACTGATACGGAATTTTTTTACTAGAGATTTTATAGGGTTTGGTTGAAAAACATTTTATTGTAATTACAACTTATGAGGGGTTGTAGCCATTTAAATAACATTTTTATAAGGTGCATTGCGTCAAAGAAAGCATCTAAGGTCAAAAATTAAAGCATATAAAGTATTATCCAAGAGGAGCTCATGACTTGGGACATTTACAAGAATTTTTTAAACCCAGATTCAAGCACCTGAGCTGCCTGTTTCATGTCCTAGGTGAATTTCTTAACTATAAAAATGTTGAATTTCCAGTTCCAGGTATATGTTCAAAGAGAGAAAAACACGAAAGCCAAGGAGCTAAATTTCATAACTGGCTTGTGGAAAAATTGGGCTGGTGGTAGAATTTTGTCCTGACATGCAACAGAGACCTTTTCCAAAACAGTCACCATTTTCACAGGTTGGAGACATTGCTTGCTGCTCACACTATTTATTATTATGTTTATACCTATTATTTCCCATTTCTATTACACTCTGAGAGGAATTATTTCAATGTGAGGTATATTGAACTTTGAGCAGCTTGTAAGGCTCTCTAGTTGCAAAGTTACAATATTTTTTTATTGAAGGTGCTTTTGTTTGTTTAATACTTTCTACAGATCATTTATAAATTTTTAAAGGACTGCACATTACAGTAATCAAGAGTTCGACACTAAAAGTAATTGGTAGAGAATGCAGAAAAAGAAGTATACAGGGTTACTAATATACATCAGGGCTTAAGCTGACATGAATTTTTATCTTAATTATCAGACAAATTTGTACTCCCACTATTTAATTCAATTTGCATGCATCGGTAGACACTTATTAAAGGTAATATTACATCTGTCATTTTAAGACTGGTGAGAATTTTATCATAGGAGCTGCACGAAACAGCCACTCTATTATGCAAAGAACTCTTTTGTAAAGCTTAAAATAACCAGTATTGCATCCCAATTAGGTACTTGGAGGAAAAAATCTTCTTTATAGTACAATTACACATAACATGTAATAACACATAGACCTTTTCCTATACGACTAGGCTGTATATGGACTTAATGAGTTCTTTCAGGCCTCTCCTGTCCTTAATATCAGACCAAGCATAAAAAAAATAAAAATGTCAATTGTAAGCTGATTTCAAATAAAATTATTGTCCCTGGATGTGTGTGCACTATGGCAGCTTTTGCAGACCTTTTCTGTATGAACTACACCTACTGCATGGTGAAAACATAGCTGTCAAGTTCACAGGAGCTAACAGCCCCTAATTCATTGTTTTTCTTTGGGATAGAGCCTTGGTAAATTGTGGAAAGCAGGGAAGCAGGTAGCAATTCTCACTCCTGGAAGTCAGCTGTTCAATTAAAAAGCCACACAGTAGTTACCATGGCACCAGCCCTATTATGCTGTGTATCAGAACAGAGGCTTAAATACTTAAGGCAAACAAACACCGTTTTTGTTTGGGTTTTTTTATGTAGAAAAGCCTTTTAAGGAAGCCTCTTTATAGTTCTAATGAATACATTGTCGAGTAATTTTATTTGATAAGCAGTTTGCTAGGAATGTGATGTGTGGAATTTCCCTGGGAAAATTTTAACTTAAAAAAGGCACTGTGGAAAAGGGATTTGAAAATCATGCTGATAGGAAAAGAAATATTAAGAGCAGGGACAGCTGAACTGTGCACTACTCCCCTCCTGCACCTCTGCTTTTCAGCTGGTTTTCAGCTAAAATAACACTGTCTTACTAACTTGATTGCTTTAGTTGTGACTTGCAGCCATTGACCTTCTGATTAGTTGTCATTAAAAAGTCTGCTTTGCCATCCAGTGTTTACCATGGGATGCCCTAACAAGATAATATAAGCAATGGCTTTTAATGGAAAGTGTAATTCCTCAGCTGTGAAGAACAAGGGTTTCCCAAAGTATCCACAAATCAAGACATACTGTCAGGTATAACCTAGTATAATTGCCTTGGATTTTTAAAGACTGCAGAACTGGCTTAATGGAAGTTGAGATATTTTTAGTATTAGATTATTTTCTATCGCAGAATTAATCAGAGCATCACTTATTACTCTGGGAGCAGAATAAGATGATCTCAGCCTCAAAAATGTACTTTAGAGCTGAATTGAGTCCTGCACTATCCTAACTCACAGTAGGTGATTCTGGAGAGATGAAGACCATCAGCTGCTGTGTTTGGTCTCTGCCTTGTATCCTCAGCTGAGCTGTGGTTTCACTAACATGGCACTCAGGACACAGCTGGGACCAGAGCTGGCTATTGATACATATCCTGGTCTTGAGTTAGCCTTGGATTAAGCAGTTAGATATTCAGAATTATTGTTACCTCCCTTGCCTTTCTGATGGGAATTTTACAAAATATTATTTCAGATTTTGCAGCAATTATTTTCTAAAAGGCACGTACTTCAGATCAGGTGTTATTTCACAAGCAATTGGGCACTCATGCTGCTTCAGCCAAAGTTGTACTTCTTTTTTGCTGAAGAAAGAGAGGAAAGGACTGAGTAATTTGTCTCCACTAACAAGAAGTTCTCCACGACTTTCCATCGCTGCTATTGTCGAACGAGCCCAAACAGTGAGAAACAATCTGGGAATTGAAATTGTTGCTGGATTCTGTGTCAAAGAACAGCCCATCAATCTTGGGAAAAATTTTAAGGGAACAGGTTTTTCATGCCTGTGCGCTGGTAGGAAGCCAAGAGTGTGTTGCCATTTGATGGTAAAATCAGTGTACACCTGTTCCAACCAGCTGGCGACATAACCTATGTCACAGGGATGTGTCACCGCCGCACCAGCCCAAACTGCTGGCAGTGTCTGCGTGACAGTCAGGGAAGACAGAAAAAGGAACTTGGGGACCAAAAGAGGAGGAGTTTACACTGCCATTTCAGGGACACAGATGTGTGAAGAGTGTGATAAAAGAAGGAAACATCGGAGGGAATAAGCTCAAACAAAAAAGCAAATGTCATTTGCATGATGTAATTATGGAGAACCATTGACTGCTTCGTAATAACACTCAGTAGGGCAATGTTAAACCTACTGTGAGTGCTAAAAAGGCCCCAGCTTGAAAAAAGGTCAGTGTGAATTAGTATATATTTGCAGATTAATTGTGAATGTTATATCATAAATTTTATAGCCTAGCAGTTACTGGTGTATAGTGAGGATGACACTAATGCTATTCAGACAGGATTAATTCAGAAAGGACTAACATCTAGCTTTTCACTTTAATTTGTGGGGGATGAAGAAAATGGAGCTATGTTAATATATGTGTATATTGTGTGTATGTAACCTGTGCATGTGTGTGTTAGACATAATTGTTATTTCTCCTGCTGCGTTGCATCAAATTCACAACCAAAATCACAAGTCGCTTTAAAAGCAGAAACACTATCAAGTTTGCTTTTTTTAAACTAGATTGGATTTTGACTTCAATTACAGTTTCTCTCTCAGAAAAAAATCCAGCCCTGTTAGCCCTTCACTGGTGTAAATGGTTATGCCAGTGTACGCCAGCTGAGGATGGTGTTGCTTAATCTATTGAACAGAGCCATAGTCCTTCTGCTCACCTTGTACCCTTATAAATATTTTCAAGTCCATGGGTTCTGGGTGTCCTATCTCGAATTTCAAGACCCAAATCTGGATTGTGATGTTCCATTAGCAGCATGTCCCCGGTAAGAGGAGGCAGTAGGAAACTGTGAGAGCAGAGCTGAGGTGTTCGCATGTAGATGGAAATTTTGCTATGGACTCTCTGAGTGCCTGTGAGATCATCACTGCTTTGGCTTTCTTCATGGGGGTTGACAGCTCGAGATCCTTACTGTGGCACTTAGTAATCTGAAGGAAAAACAGTTGTAAACCTGAGAGCCCTTTCCTGAGCTCCTCCTCGCCCAGTCAGCACCCAGCTGCTCTTGGCACTTTATCCCAAGCTGGTGCCTGCAGACCCGACATGCTGGAGAGTGGTGTCCAGGACAGTGGCCCATTTCAATAAAGCAATAGTTGACAGCAAAAAAAAGAACCTGAGACTCTTTTCTTGAGGAAGGAGTCAAAACAACAGGCTAAAGGCTGGCGAGGTGAAGGGCTTCAGCCACCTGGGGGTTGTAATCCCCTCTCGGTTTCTGGCACAGTGGGCACACGTCTGTGTTCAGGAGAAATCTCAGCTTGAGGCCAAAGGGACGAAGCTCTTTGCAACAGGCTGCAGCGAATATTTTACATTTAAGACAACCACTGACTGTGCTGTGTGTCCCTTGACTCTCCAAAGGATCAAGCACTCAACTCTCAAGGGTGCTTACTTTAGAGCCACATTTTTCTCCAGGTATTCCACGGGGCATCAAACTGCTTTTTTCCTCTAGCTGAAATTTTAACACCTAGCTTCATCCTTTATTAAGTAGCACCTCAGACTGATCTCCAATTCCCATTTGGTAAAATGGACAAATTATATAAAATTTTATAAATATATACACATAAAATGCAATTATTAAAAATGTCATTTCTTCCTTCTTTTTGCTCATCAGATCTAGAAAGCCTTTGCTATAAAAATTTATGGTATCTAGCCCAATACAGCTCAATGAACCAGGAGTAAGCTATTTTTAATTTCTTGTGCATCTTTTCCCTTTATAATTTTGTTAGGGAGGCACAAATTCTGAACTACAGATTCTTAAATAATTACAGAGATTCCTTTAAGAATTTTTTCTAGCAGTGAATATATGCTGCCTTCTGTCTTTAACATGCTGGGGAAGGTCTGAAATACTGACTACACAGCAAAGATATCTAGTCCAGATTTTTATAGGAGTCAAACAAAAAAATGTCATTATGCTTGGGACTAGTTCTAGTGGGACTAGAACAAGTTATTTCTTGATTTAAATTGATTTTTCTATAATTGTGGGGTTTATTCTTACTATAATTTTCCTGAGATTGGATAAAAAATTATGCTTTCATGAAAATGGGAAAGTGCATTAATTATTTGGTTTTCACCCCCCCCCAAAAATCTGACATTAAAATTCAGATTCTTAAAATGAAAAACTACAATTCATTCTGAAAACAAAGCAGCAAACCAAAATGAGGAAAAGCAGGATTTTCTGACCTCTTATCAATATTTCCCCGTATTTCTAAGTCAAGGCTCTAATGGCTGCAACAGCAATACCTTCATCACAAAGTTGTCCTGAATGACAGAGCAGCACATCTGGGCTGTGAGAAATGAAAGCTTCAGCCCATGTGCTGTTTGTTGCCAGTCCAGGGATGCCAACCCAGGTTACAAGATAACTTTAAAAGTCAACTTTGGTCAGCAAGATCCTTCCGACATTAGGGTTCCCCCAGCTTAATTTTTTTGCTATTCAGCAAGGAAGAGAATTATTTCTTCTTGTCCTGAGGAGAGAATCCTGTAATCACACGATGTGTTGCATCCATCAGCCAGCAGACAAAAAATGGCACTGTTGCTTGAGCACAATCTGGACTGGAAGACCTTGTTGTAAATATTCTGTGGTTTAGTCTTTAAGAGGAAAACATAATGTAAAGTGACCTAGTCACTTAATATTCCAAGAATAGAAGAAATCCAAGGTAATCTGGAGGTGATCTGCACCAGTAGAGTGGGAAGTTCAGTCCATCTGGGGTCGTTGCTGGAATAGAAACTCATGCCTTGAGCTGGGCAAGTCACTTCTCTCAGACTGGTGAGACCTCTGCTTACATGGAGAGCCCCAGTGCTCCAGGCAGGAGGGGGGTGAGACATTAGCCTCACTTATTCCAGAATCAGCTGGAATAATTGAAGGTGTTTAGTTTTGTTTTTTTCCCAAGAAAATCACAAGGCTTTGTAACCTGGGAACCTCTGAGCTGTTTATATCAGTTAATGCAAGATGTTAAAGCTCTGTGCTTAATGTGTGAGAAAGGGTTTGGGTTTGACGTCTGAGCATCATGTGGCTGCATGCTGTCAAATATTTTCCTAGACTTGTTTTACATTTATGCATTCTTAGACCTATCCCAGTGGCTAAATTGTGCTGTGTTGTGCTTCACTTTCTGAAAAGGGATGTTTTTCCTATTTCCTTTTGCCACAAACATATGAAAAGAACATTTTAGATATGCAAGGGCAAAAAGCCCCATTTTTTATACTTGTTCCAGGACAGACAATAATTTCCTGATGCCCTGTTATCTGCCTGCCTTGCAGCTGAGTCCTCTAGTCACCAAACTTCCACTTTTCATTCATTAGTTAAAATTGTAAGCAGCCTGTTTGACCAAAATTTTGCACTCTTTGTTCAACAGTCATAATTTTCTAAGAAATCATTAAAAACTCCAAAGTCATCAATAGGAAAAAACCCAAAAAACTATTTTGAACAAGAAGTTAAAAGCAAAGCAGAGCTTCTGCAAAGTTGCTCAGATATCATAATGATGTCTGATATTATCCAGAACCACTGAGGAATCTGGAGCACTCTGAATGTGAAATATTTAAAAATAGTTTCATGACTACATAAATACCTTTGGAGTCAGAATTTAATTGAAACTTAAATTCTTTGAGAGTTATTAGTCATTAAAAAGAATGACCCTCCATTTAATTTTTAGATTGTAATCTCATATTCTTTTCTCTCCCATTAGCTCAGAAACCAGCTTGTTATTGCCCCTTAAGGCTTTCTATATAATTAAATATTCCTGAAACTGCAAATGCCAGCTGCACTGGAAGAACCTGAATCAGAGTAAAGCAAGGTTATTTACAAATTTTTTATGTTGAGGTTCAATACTTGAGTCTGCTTTGCCAGGTATAGGTCATGCTTTTCCTGCATAGAAATGGGAATTTTTGTCACCATCCTTGATCATGAGTAGGCACCATGTGTCTTTTAGCTTAGAAAGCTGATGAAGATATTTCTGTAGGGGATTGTTAACAAGAGCTAAAACCTTCTGGGTCTGGAAACAAGGGACCTGAACTTAGACTTGGTAAAATGGATGCCCATGTGTGTGTGCATTGTTTTGTAGGCAATGTAACATTTATGAAGTCATTAAAGTATATAGAAATATATAGAAGATGTATAAATATAATATAAATATATTTTTATATATTTATATATATAAATATATATATATATAAAGTATATAAAAGTCCTTGCTTTAAGTGCTGGCTCTTTTTTGGTAGATGGAGTGTTAGATAAGTAGGTGATGTGATGGGTGTGGAGTGAGTAATATTCTGAGAATATGTGGTATGATTTAGCCAGCAGTGCATGTGATTGCTGGTGATGCACTACTCCAATATATTGATACCCATTTACATTTTTATATGTCTGGCTATCGGAGAAACCTGCAGGAGAGCAACACAATGACTACCACATACTACAATGATGATAGAAATAGATGCAGCAATAATAAACCTGGAGTTTGGGCTGGTGTTTTGTGCAAATTCCATCACTTACCACTTCCCGTGCCTCTCCATTTTACTTTGTCACAAAAGGCAAGAAAGGGGATTATTTAGGGAAATGCAAGTGTCAATAACTACCAACTTTATCCTAGCTAGTCTGAGTATCACTGTTTGCATTTTCTGGAAAACCTAGAGATTTTGTTTATTTGCCTTGGGGTTGGATTTACTGACTGAAAAAACCAGTCAAACAAGAAAAATAATATGAAAATATTTGCTTGCTCAATATGAAACCCATGATTTTTCTTGTAGCACTAAATTAAAAATGCTATATCTTCGGAGAAGGATTCACTTGTTGGTACCGAAGTTTAATAAAGAACTTTGCCACCTGCCAATATCTAGAGAAAAATTCAGACTAATGACTTTGTACTGTTGATTTGGCTGAAGAGATTCTTTTGAAAGGTTGGAGCTACCAGAACTCTGTTACCTATGTTGTGATTTTTGTACTAAAATGCATCTTTCTGGCTGCATGTGTTCTGGATAAAACTGGATCAGACGATCTCATCAGCAATGAAATTAACTAGAAAGGGAGAACAGTGGGACACAAAGTTCATATTTCACGTTCCCAGGTAGTCAAGTGCATGTTCAATACTTCTGGACTTCCAAAGACCAAAATTGTTTTTCCATTTAAAATTTATAGACACATTGCCTCTATTTCTGTCAAACAAGCTGAATTTAATTCTTGTCACATATGTCTAAATGAAAATATGTTCCTACCTTGTTCCTGTATGTCTGAGATTTTTTTATTAGTTGTCTTGTTTCTTTTTTAATCATGAAATCTTCTGTTTTATTTAATTAAATATTACACAGCAAAACCTCTTAGCCATGAAGAGAACAAAGTAATACTCCTCAATATAAGAAACACTTATGGTGGGAATACATTTTTATATTTATATAAGAAAAAATGTTTACAAAGTAAGATGGTATTGTAGTTAATGACCCAAAGGGCTTTCTTTGAAACTTAAAATGTCCATATTCTAATTTCAGATGTGACTGCATAGCTCTGATGTCCTCTGAACTTCTTTCTTTCCCACATCACTGGCATTTGTCTGATTCTCATTATTATATCAGCAGGGCTCTTCACATTTCCCTACATTTATTTCTAGTAACATCCATGTGAAATGGTTGAATGCTTTCACTTTGCAGGCTGGGAACCAAGAAGAAGGAGTTAAGTGACATGACCAAGGATACTTGCATGAAGACTGTGGTGAGGCAGACTTGGAAATATAAGCCTTTTAGTTCCCAGACAAGCTCCAAATCTCAGGTAGCGTCTTCTTACAGTACTACATCCCCTGGCTTCTCTTAGCTCTTCTTTTCCACAGCCTTGATAGCAGGGAATCAATACTAGAGCTCCTCTATCACAGTGCCAAGGACATCTAAGCATATATCTAAGTAGTAACAAGTAGGATCCAGGTGTGGGATTTTCTCATATAACTTGAGAAGCCTGTGCTGTAAGTGACTACAGCTGAGTTTACCATCTCACTGCCTCATCTGTTCAGAAAAAGATGTTTCCTGTGTGCTTTTTCCTTAAGGTGTGCAAGGTTTCACCCTGTATGAGCTATCTGGATGGGTCAGTTCAGTGCAGAATTTAGATAGGGGCAATCCCAACCAACTTTGATTACTGTTTCCAAATCAGCAGAAGTGCTTGCTCTGAGGTTTCTTACCCATCTGTGTACCCACATAAGCACATTCAGACTCTTTAAAAGGACAAAGATGCTGCTGGAGGGACAAGCAAGCCATGCTGAGTGGTCATGTAGCACGGGGCAGGGTGTTTGTAGTCTAACTTTTTGTACAGCAGAGATTTCAGGACAGGATAAGTAGCTGGAAGAGCACACTGAGAAGATCACTGAGGTAGAGGGAGAAGACTTTAGCCAACAGCAGAGCCTGCAGTTTCTACCAGTGGACAGTGCTATGCTTCATAGCAGATCAGCAGAGTAGGAATCAGGATAATCTAATTTTTATTCAACTTCTATTGTTCACTTGGTCCCATATTATAGCTAAAAAACAAAGTCCACAATGAAAATTGTGTTGCCAGAGTGATTTTCATTTACAAACAATAACAATAAAGATAAACTTTGAATGTTACTCAATTACCTTCCATCTTGTTTCCTTCTTTGTAAAATGTGTGAATTAGCACATTTGTTTTTTGAGGAAGGAGTGTCTTAGACTTTCTCCTAATTGCATCATGAGCTAAACAGTTCTGATCACTGATTAAGGAAGGCTGACCTAATGAATTAAACATTGGCTGGAGAGCAAGGCTTTCAAAGAGGACTTTCTGTGTAGGGTTGCCATGCTGCTATCCATGATTTCCCAGGCAGAAATATGCATGCATGCATTATGAGATGGATTCCCAGTGTGCAGTAAGCCAGGCATGTCGGGGTTATTGTGCATGTGTCGACATTTCTTGGCACATTCATGAACGCGTCCAACTCCCTTTGCCTGCACCATACAATTGATATGTAGAAGATGTTCCTCTGTCCAGGAGGATTCTTGCTGATGTCCACAGACCAAAAAGAGGCACTGTTACTATTGCCAGGCTGCTGGATATCCAGGGATGGCTACTGTCCTCTAATCCCATAACAGCAAGACTTCCAGGAAGAGAATGAGGACATGTTTGAGATTTTTGGATGAGTGATTATCCTCATTCCATGTTCTTAGGTAAATCATTTCTTCTGCTTGCTTTAAGTTTTAAGTTACACTAAGTAGTGATACGATGAAACAGGGTTAGTAAAGAGGTAAAATTCTTCTAGACGTAAATTTTCAGGAGCTGTAATCCATGAAAACACATCTCAAATCATTGCAGCCCACTCTAAATTTCAATATAAGTTGATGCTCTTCAAGACACCCCCAAAGGAGATCCATGGGGCATATTTTGCACTCTTTATAGAGAACCAGTTGTTTTCATCTTGTATGGCAAGGAAGATGAGTTGGGGTTTTGTCTCTTCCCTTTGTCTGAAGGGAAGTCTGAAGATCATTTCCAATGCAGTGCTGCCAACAGGTGCAGGTCTAATGGGTAGAAAAGGGATTGAGGCAGCTGATTCAGAAGAATAAAAGTTGACCACAGAGGCAGCAGCTGCTCTTCTCTTAGTTCTTCAAAGCAAGTGGAGTATCTTGCACTGATTTTGTGTCTGTTCTTGTATCTCTTTGTTTAACGTCATCCTGGGGACATCACTTTCTGTCTGGTAGAGGGCACCTCCTCACCTTCCCAATCTCAGTTATTCTTTCCTGACAAAAACGCTTGAGCATGAAGAGATGAAAGTCTTTGCCCTTGAAAATGTTTCCTGCTAGTCTGTGTTTGCCCCTCCACTGCATCATTAAAATCTGACTTCATCTGGAGCTCCAGTTATATTTATAACTACGTGAAGGGATGTGACACTAAGGGAAAATTGTGTGGGTTTTGTTTCATATGATTTGTTCATAATTTAACATGGCACTTAATAAAAAAGCTGTATAAATCGAATGATACAAACAATCATTCCTTTATCAGGAAATTACTTGTGCAAAGTATTGGTTACTGGAATGAGTCTTAATGAAATTCAGTCAAAAGCTGCAGATCTGAAAATGAAGAGGGGCCTCTTAATAGAAGAAGGTTTTATTTTTCCTGTAAGGTTCAGAGATTCAGACAATAAAATAGTGATTTAATAGACTTTGAGACAATCAAGATGATACAATAGTGTTAATTAGCCTTTTGTGCCCAATTCACAACTAATTCTGTTGTCTACTTATTTATGTTCTAAAGTGGCTCTGATGAAATTTTTAATATTTCACCTTAGCTGAAGAGTCATTTTTATGCTGGCTGGTAATTTTCTCATATATAGCTTGAAATTGTACTCTAGATAATTTTGCATAGTAGTATATCTACATGTCAGACCCATTGGCTGCTTTGTTGAATGGCTCTTCAGAGCTGACAACTGGATAATAGCTTTACTTTCAGCCAGCAGAGGAAGTCAAGAGCAAAAGTGTAGAGATAATGTGAATATAATTCATTATTCAAATATGCAAGTGATGAACTGAAAACAAAGAGGGAAGAGTAATAATGGTGTCATTATTTTTATTACTCCTGTTTTGCAAACGTAGCGTGAAACGTTAAAGTAGATCTTTGAGAGATTCTCAACAGTACAGTGACAAATTTACTTTCTTGGCAATATTGATAAAAGGAAAGTAAAGCAGACAGGTTTCTGCAGAAGGTATGCTCCGCTGTTAGTTCTACTATTAAATATTTTCATGTTGCCTTTTGCACTCTAAAATTCACATTATTAGTTACTCTTTAGAAGCCTGATCAGTGACTGGAAGAAAGTGCATTGTTGTTCTTGTGGCTCTATTTAGTTAAGACAATCTTCAAAGCTTCTAAGTCTTTGTAGCATGACTAACAAAGGCTAAAATAGGCAGGTTGTATAAAGCTTTCCTTGAAAAATGAGGAATTTGCATGTGATAGCAAAACATCCTTTATGAAAGCAGATACAGCTTTTAATGGAATAAGGACCTAAAGAGCATTTATTCGGTAACTGAAGTGTTTTTCCCTTACTGTGCTGTTTGACACTTTACCTTTCACATCATCTGTTTCATTTTTCCAATGCTTAGGCAAAGGTTCATTTAAAAATTTCTTTAGTGCTCTTAATTTTTCAACTTTTTAATTTTTTACCAAGATATTCTGAGAGTTTATGGAAATAAAGGTGAAAGTAATTTCCTGCTAAACTTACAGCAGTGGTAAACAAAAGTCCCCTGCAAATGCAGCATTGCTTTTGTGAGGGACAGTGTGGCAAACACCCTTTTCTCCAGGCACCATCTGCACCAGAGAAAGAGAAATAAACCATCAAGGAGGTGTGGAGGTCTCACCTCTGCATGTGTGAGTAGCAGAGAACAAGACAGCACACTGGAAGGACCCAGCTACAAGCTATGGGTCTACAATCTCAGTTTAAAATCTGTTTGTAGCTGCATACGAGGGTTTTTGGATTATTTTTATAGTACCTGAAATGTGTGCATTAGTTGTTTATCATACTACAAGAGCCTGCAGGACAAGATTTTATGGGAACTATCCAAAATTTCCTGGCTGATTTGGCATGCAGCTGTTATGAGCTTCCAGATGTCTGGGAGAGCTGGAGTAGGGGCCATTCTGCAGGGGGTTAATTTGGGATAGGTAAGAAGGGGATTGTAAGGCACTACCTTTGTGCTATTAAAAGTAAGTTGAAGTAGGCAACACAATCAATTCATGGGAAGAAGAGAGGATGATTTTGCTGAACACATGAATGTGACAAGGGATGCTCAGGAATACTGAGGCACAATGCAACTGAGGCAGTCTTGGCCAAGGGTTTATTTCAAGACTGCCTTTCTCAGCTTCACGAGCAATATTTTTCCTCCTAAGCCAACGATATATTGAGAAATCACACAGATTTAGTATCCAACCCTGAAAGTCTTATCAGTTTCATTGTAAATAAATAAGGTATGAAATGCTAAAATGTGTAGAAGTACCACAAAAGTTTACACTGTAATGTAGCTGTTGATGGATCTGATTCTCTTCTGGATTACATTCTAAACACAAGTAAATGCCACTGTTTTCTTATTTAAAGCAGGTTAAACTTTAGGATATTTGAAATGTAAAGCCTTTAGTTCCTCCTACTAATTTTTTTATCTTTACTTGATTTTGCAGCTGGAACTTGTACCCAAACCTGAAGCAACCTTTCTCTCTAAATAACTGGCACAAAGATTTGGCTGCAGCCTCCACCTGGAGAACCAAAGGGGTTATCAGCACTCCCCAGAGCTACAGACTCTGTGAAGATATGACCAAGGCTACCATGTGAACTGGGGATTTTGGTGCCAGCTTGTTCCACTCCTTTTATGACTCTGAAAGAGTAACTTCGATCCTGGGTCAGAAAACTTTATAAGCACATGCTCAGCTTCACTGGGACAGAAGCCTGTGCTTGCAGAAGCATGTGTTTAAGCACTGTCTTGAAAAAATATGGTTTCCTTTACCAGGGCTTTTAATCCCTCCATTCTCCAGTTCTCCATCTGTTAAAAAGAATTAACAGGTGGCAGAATGTTGTTATCTGTCTTCTGTTAGCTCTTGAAAGCCTCTGACTCTTGAGTGTGTGGAGCCACAACCTCAGTGAGCCCTCAGCCTCTCCTGAAGCATCCCAGTCATACTAATATGAAAAATAATAATTGATGCAGTTACTTGACAAGGATATTATGTGACACAGAGATTCCCAGAGGAAGGATTCTGAGGACTGGGGAGGGACTGCTGACCTTCCTAGAAGAAGCTGAAACAGTGCAGAGGACTCCATAAATTGCATTGCATTTCAGCACCACCACATATGCAGTAGCTTCATTGTTCTCTTGGACCCTGAACAGGTATTGATGATGTCGAGACCAAGCAGACCAAACTTTTCTTGGACAGCCTCAGAAAAGAGAGGAACAGAGGTGTCCTAAAGGTGACACCTATTTCTGCCTAATGCAACATATTCCCTTCAGCAAATACCAAAGAGCACCAACCAACAGAGGATAATTTCTTTCAGGTGATGATCTTAGGTTTGAGAATATTGATCCAGAACTTTGAGAAGCTGGCCAGGCATAGGATGATTAAAAATAATCCAGTCTGCAAAATCTCAAGTTATTTTTCTTTATCATTGATAAAGCCAAGCCCAGAAACCAGTTACACTTCAATGCTACACCTATTCTAGGCTCCCTGGCTTGCAAAAAACTCACACTACAAAAGAAAGCTCTTCATTAATTACTATTAGTAGATTATGTTTGAATTATATTATGAAGACCCCATATGCAATACAGAGTAGAATATTATTCCTGTTGTAAGTAGTTATAATCTAATTAGATGAGACAATTAAGAATGGGGGAAAGATATAAAAGCGTGAACAAAAGGATAATTAACCAACAGTTCATTAGCGCTGGTATTTTTCCTTTTGTTTGTCTCTTTGAAGTTTTTTCCTTGCTTATTTTTTAAATAATTTCTTTTTAAATTAGCAAAATCATTTCAATTTTCACTTTGGCTCGTATAAACTGGAGAAACGGCTTCTCATTAGAAATGTATTAATTAACATGATAATAAGCATGATTCTGCCTTGTGGATAAAGGCAGCCCATTCCTATTAAAGGAGTGAGAGGGACATTATACACTGGCTGCTGGAGCTGCTGAATAGCAGTGTAAGTGATCAAAGCCAGCCCAGCCATCGTGGGGACACACAGGGCACTTGCCCACATCACCGAGTCCAGAGGGACAGTCTTCTTTTCAATGCAGCTCCTTGCTGCTCCTTTTCAGCTGTTTAATTTGGAATGGGACAGGTAGGTTTATTTTGCCTGGAGAGCAGGTCTGACCCAGGCACAGCAGCAGAGGGCTGCCCACTCATGGGGTATTTGCAACCTGCTCTGGGCTCTGTGCTGCAGCAGCTGCTTTTCTTCCAGCCTGCAAACCAGGCAATTAAAGTGGGCCTGGGTATGTCTGCAAAAGCTGAGGTCAGAACTTTGACTGAAGGTTCACATACTTAGCCTAGCCTGTGTTTAGCACTGTGTTATTTATTCCCACAGCTTTCACGTTCAGCTGCTTGTTTATCTGTTTTGCTCACTGTATTCCTGGGAAAATCTCTTTTCCTCCAAAGGTCAGTGGGGGTTTGGACAAGGGCCACAGCACAGGTGTGGTTTCAGCCCCTCCTCGGTCCCATAAAACCATGTGCCGCTGTGCTCAAGAGCATCTTGCCCTTGGCTGGAGGGCAGGAGTGACAGAGCACAGTTGGAGAAGCAGAGTCCAGCCCTTCACCATCTGACACTTCACGAGCCTGATAGAGTTGCCATAGGACACTTTCACTAAATGGAGCCTCAGACTCCTCCATCCTTGTCCAGCTCCAATGCTTTTGCACCAGCTCCACAGGCAGGAGTAGCAAGAAGCGTAGGAATGAGGAGAGTGTGATATGTGAGTTATTTTCACAAGTTAGAGATGATCCCATAACTCATACGTGGTGAAGCGGAGCCTGCAGAAAGGAATTTCTGTCCACCACTGACTGCGCTCACTTAATTTATTGCTTAGCATGTACCTTTCATCATCAACAACAAGAAAACTACTTTTTGTGTGAAGTTAATGCCTTTGCTTGCTTGATCCTGGGGCAGAGCCTGCCTCCTTCCCCCTCACCCCTATGTGTGCAGAATATTTCTCTGGGTGGTGTGTTTGCAGGTGGATTCTGAATGTGCTGGGTTCTCAGCTCCTACAACACCACGGACAAAGTCTTTAGTGATAAAAGCAGTTGACAAGTTTGTGTGTGATGTGGCATCTGACTATCAGATGTTAGAGGAATGCAAGAGACATACCACGGCGAGGCACATAATTCAGTATGTGTGTGTGTGTCTGTATATATAGAACCAACAATTTATATTCTAATCATCACAAAGCAATCATACTGTGAGTGCATTTTTATTATTAATACTTACTCTTTGATGCATAAACAATCCCATTTGAAATTCCTGGTACCAACTATGTTAATCTTTCACTGGAAAAAACTTATTTGCAGAGGAGGAAGAATGAAGGGTAGGTAAGCAAAATGTATTTCATCTGTTTGAAATAACTGCAAAACTATCAGCATTAACGGTAAAAATATTTAATGAGTATTGCACTAGCCAGCACCAAAAGTAGTGAGATACAGAATTGCATTTGTTCTGTCACAGACATGACTGACATTTAATTATTGTCTATTTTTGTGCTGATAATCTCATTCTTATCATTCGTTGTTAAATCCTTTAGAACCCCAAGAAAAATGAGATCAAGTGACAAAAATAAGATAATGAAATCATATGAAATGGAATAAAATTATATCTTGTAGGTAAGAGATGATTCAGGAGACTTGGTTATTTTATAGGGTTGTATAAGCTCTGTAAGTGATTGTGAATTAAATGTGTTGAGCTCACAGAAAATCTTTGGAAGAGAATGGCTGCTTGCAAGCTAAGCTGACTTCTGGGTTGTCATTGTGCAGCACATGCCATGTGTGATGATATAAGATCATTGTAAACCACAAAAGATGGTGAATTTGAGTCTTGTTGGGGAAAAATATATATCTTTCCAGCTCACTTCCCTTTTGCCAGTTTGTTCCCTTTGTGCTGTTGTGAAGCTTTTGGAAGCCAGTTTGTCACTGTGACTGTAAAATCAGGATCTATTTTTATCATTCTTAGCTTTCAGCCACAAAAAGGCTTCCCACTCTTTTGCCAAAAACTGTATTGACTACACAACCCGATCCAAGCTTCTGAGTCACTGTATGTGTCTGTTTGCAATATGTAACAGGAAAGCACTTCTAGCTGAAGTTTTAAACGAGGTAGGAAATCTGTTGCAAAAATTAGATGAACAATGAGTTCTGCTAAGGGAAAGTTAAAGGCAACACTCACCATTTATTAGACTTTTCCAATATAACCTGTTAAGTGCATTGAAAAATGACTTTGCAGGTTGTACGGTGGTGAAAACACTGAGGGTTTAATTTTGTTCCCTGCTAACCTCTGAATGATGTAGTGGAAATCTGGTCTATGCATGCTAAGAAAAAGTGCTGACAAAGTATATAACTTGTAAATGTGGTAATTTACTGAACAGGAATAGTATTTATTTGGGAGCACTAGATAGTGACTACTTCAGTGTTAGTATTTTTGCCAGCTTTCCCCTAAGTGTACTTGTAGCTATGAAAAGATAAAAAGTTTGGTCAGTGCAGGAACACAAAAAATTTCCTTTTCTTCCCTTCACAGGGAGCTTGTGAAACAGCCCTAAATAGGGAAATAGGGCATTTTCCAAGTTCAGTTATCAACTTACTGTTCAACTATAGGTATAGGTCTTGAACTTTATTTCCATTAGTTCCCGCCTTGTAAAAGAGTACAACTCATGATGGCAAAGTGTTTTGGAGTTCTGGATGAACATCCCTATGTGAATTCTAAAAGCTCTTGTCATAAGAACTTGTTTGTAAAGTGCTGTTACAGGCAGCTCTGCAAATCTCAGGTAAAGACAGCAATGCTCAAAGGGGGCTCTCAGGCTGTGTTCTGTCTTTGTGCTACAATGGAAGACTTCTGTGTACAAAGCAAAATTGGCTTTGTACAGCGTTTGTTTTAGAAAAGCATGCACAGTGTCAAAAAAAAACTTATATATAGATAGATTTACTTTGGACTAGTATAATTCTGTTGCTAACATATTACCCTCAGGCAGAATTTAGATATGTACCTTGATAACCTGTTGACATTTACATGTCCATAGGTACTAATGACCTACATCAGCTGCATGTTTTGACAGAGGCTTCCTCTGCTCTCCCCATTTCTTACATAAAGACCTAAATCCCCTTAAAGGACTCCTAACTTTCTGAATTGGAAAACAACACAGAAACAGCATTTAAACAGTGGCTTGGTCTTATGTATATTTCAGTTGGTTTACCTTGCATTCATTCTATAAACGTCACTGTTGGTGAGAGAATTAAATCTGCCACCTTGCTGCCTGGCAAATGTAAATAAAGAGCTGCAGCTGAGCCTGTTTTTACCTTGTGCTACACTGGTATTCATGCATTATACTGGCATACCACTCCTGGTAAGAGAGAGGGGAAAGCAAGCCTGTTAGCTTGTTTGCATCTACTGGTTGGAGATATTCCTGAATAATAGAATTCAGGAGGTTTGGAATAATTCATGTATTCCAGCTACGACGTTACTAACCTTCATTGTAGTCCTGGACTGAATTAATCATGCCCTTTTCAAAATGCAATGCAAACAGAGGCTGCAAAACTTTCTATCTGACTTAGGAATTTCTAAACCTCTGATTGCAGGTCCACAGTTTCACACTCCACGAGGTTTTGGAGACACTATCACCACTTTGTGAAAAAAAAGAGCTGTGCCTTTGTTTTATAGGGGCAGAAGGGTAATATACAAACTCAGTCAACCTAAATTCATATGCATAAAAATTCATACTAATTTAGACCATGACTCTAATCAAGAATCTATTCACCTCATATGCTGCTCATGAGAAGCTTTCCCTTGATACTAGTGCACTTTGAAGGAGTTATTTGACCAGTGTCAAAGCAAGTATTATTACAATATTTCGTTAATGTCCAGTTGTGAATTTAGGCCATAAAATCAGGCAATATATAAATCTACACTCTATCCTTGGTTACAGAATAATGGATGTACTTTAGAGACGCAATCAAAACAATTTACCAAGGATTAAATTCTCACTTTGGAAAGCCAAGTCAATCTCACACCATCTGCAGACAGTAAAGTGTCATGAGGACAGATTTAGTGGCATGGGAGTTGTTCCCAGGGAGCTCCTGCTGCACTGAAATGGTAACATGAGAAAAAAAGGCTAAGATAATTGCTGGAAGATTGAAAAATTATCATTTGTATCATTAACAGAGAGGTGGAAGAAGCAGATGTTTCGGAGTAGGCGAGGTGATGACTGGTCTGTTGAGAACATGGACAGTGAGGAGGGCACATTGCTCAGCAATCTTCAGAGGTTTCCTTTGACATCAGTGTGAAAAACGAGCCACAGGAAAATGCTGGAGCTTCCTCTCGTGAGATCCTTTTACCCTCATGGCTCCCTACAAGTGATTTCTGTTTGCCATAACAGAGAAAGTGGGAAAAGAATAATATAAACAAGCAGTATAAATAGCTCCCAAGATCTACATAAAGGCTGCAGACAGAACTCTCTAGCACACCTTTATGCATTCTCAGTCTCACAGGTGGTGAGGCAGAGGCTTGACAGGTAAAACTGTGGCTGCAGTTCTGCTCAGACATGCTGACAAACACCCAGCACCAGGGCACAGGGCTGGCCCTAGGGTGGGTTTCAACTGCTGGGTTTCTTGTCCTCTTGCTCCTGGCCCACTGCAGTTGGTAGCTCAGTGATGCTTCATTTCTCAGCTTGCCTGGCCAGATAATCCTGGTATTTTATTCTTTCTTTGATTATGTCAGTCTGCTAAGCAATACCACGTGGCTTGACTTTTAAGCTAGGTAAGTCAAGGCTCAGGGAGGAGCCATGGCAAGTGGCAAATGTGAAGAGAAAAGGGGTATATTACATGATGTTATATGTCTGTCTTTTTCAAGAGTTCCCATACATTCACTTCTCCTTTATTTTAGTAGCATACTTCATATTTGAAGTTACCATAAAGAAGGAGTCTCTGGAGTTTGGCAAGATCCATGATTATACACACAAATATAAAAATAAAGAAAAATTCAATGCATGCTATTTCCTACTTCTTTTTTCCCTGGCTGTTAAAAGTTCAACCTTGGTGGGGACAGCAACAGCATTGCAAGTGCAGGTGGAAATAGATCCATGTGGTAGAACTGCTATGTGTCTGCAGGATGTTTATTCCAAGGAATAGTATATTTCTACATATGTTATGCATTAAGGAAAAGGTTTCCAAGCTGGAGGCTCTGAAGTATTAATGTCATAGATTGTAGCCCAAAGAACATCTCATCTGACCTAAGAAATATTGAGGGGAGTCTTCTGGAGCAGGAATAGCATGACCCCTGAGAACAGGTATGGTCAGATATGGCTGCAGGGAGGTCAGTGCTACCTGCACTGGAGACATTATCTAAACTGAAATCAAAACCTCTGGGTCAGCCTGAGAAGGAACCCCCATAATGATATTTTAATGTGTGCTTGGGAAACTAGGAAAGGGGGGTAAATACACAAGGAAGTTCAAAGTCTGAACGACTTTCCTATCTATTCTTTTAAATAAGGGACAGGTTTTTCTCATTCAGTCAGGGCTTATGAGAATATCACCCACACTAAAAGAGACAGGCGTATTATTTTCACTCTCTCTTCCACCAAATATGTAAAATGAAAAACAGGTGATTGCAGTGCATGTGTGTGCTTTTTTTTCTTTTTTTTTTCCTTTTGGGGGGCAAGGAAACTTTTGATCTTCCGTCTGTGCAGAAGCATCCCAACTTTAAAAAAGAGCACTGTCAGATTTATTGTAGCACTGAAAAGTACAGATATTATCCTTACCATTACTCAGTGACCTCTTTAGGCTTGCCATCATGGCCCAAGATTTATTGCCTTCTGTGTTTAAAATGCAAAAGGATATGTCCTGTTAATATTTCTGGGTTTGCTGTGAAGCAATGACTTCCTGTTTGCTAGTACCACAGGTAAGGAAGACACAAACCACAAGTGCCAACACTATGTAATTTTTTTGGTCCTGGGTCCCTAATTTCTCAGTCATCTGATGTGTTCTGTCAAAATGCAGCCTGAAAGTCTAGACCAAGAGATATCTATGATAGAAAGTGTACATCAGTATTTCAAGCCCTCTAAATTTATTCTAGCCATTTGACAGTTGCTTGGAGATACAATCTCAATTTTTTTGCAGTAGCCCCTTCAAGTGGATATTTATGGCAGATACAACTGTAATTATTTACCTGTAACAAAGTCCAGGTCTGCCTGCTCCAGGTGATACAGACAACAGAAGGACACAGAGAAAATGTTAATCTTCTTTCTGTCTAGATTTTGACCTTTTGCACCCAGCTTTTTAGCCAATTATGGAAATGGAGCAGTGTTTATTTTTTTTTGTTTGTTTACAAGTTTTGTTTCCTTATTCCACAAGTCTGTCAGTTATCAGTGTCAGTGCCCAGATGATGGGGTCTGAGTGTGCTTCCCTGCCTTACATTTAGTATTCCTACTTGCTTGCATTAAAAATGCTGGAGTCAAAATTCATGTGAGTTAAGGCAAATCCTGAGTAAGCTGAACATTTTGGGATATGGGATTTATATTAGTGTAATTTGCCTTTTTACATAGATTTGAATAAAAAGAAGTCAGATAAAAGAATGACAAAGGAAATAAATGAACCACAAATAATGGGAATCATTATCTCGTTTTGGTAAAGACACTAAATCTGTGCCTGCTTCTAAAAGGATAAATAACCCTGTTGATTCAGTCATTTATGTCATCAGACATGTGATGAAGAAACTCAATCAATCAGAGACATGGACAGTAAGAGTATTTATATACAGTTAAAATGCAACAGCAGCAAAACAGGATATTTTGTCCACTGCATCATGTCAAGCAATGAGAGAGAAAAATGTGAGCACCAAATTCTTGTTTGCTTCTATTCCTTCAGCAGAATCAGAGTGAACTGTCTGTGTTCCCATGGTGTTCCTGCCTCTGCTGGGCTCAGAGCCACTGTGACCTGTCTTGAGTGGCTTGGCAGAACCAGCCCTGACACCTCTCTCAGAAGTGCCCTTCCCATGGTTTCTAGGGCTGCTCGTTGAATGCACCACATAAAATTAAATTACTCCAGAATATAGAAACTATAGAAAATTATCCTCTTACTTGCAAAAACATTACTAAGAAGAGGGTTATTTTTCTCTAATACATATCAAGTGAAAATGAATTTCTCTTTGCTGGTGGTTTGGTTTTTCATGTGAGGTTGTTTCATCTTTGACTTTCATACCATTAATTTAAAGTTCAGTATGTTTTTCCACATTATCTGTAATTTGATCAGCTCCTTTTACATAACTTCTAATAATCTGCATTCTCATATTTTGGTATAAAAGCTTAGAGATATTCAGAATCAGAGTAAATCATATGAGAGGAAATATCACTGGAACAGGCATATTATCACTAGCAGCACTTAGGTCAGTAATCCAAGCACAGCTGAATGCTCGAGTTACATTTGAAACGTGAAAATATTCATGTGAGCAATAAGTAATAATACTGTTCTAAATCACTGTTCAGCCTCATCTTGGTTCTTATCTGTGTAGCTACTACATTTTGGTTCAGTTTTGTATTCCACTTCTACAGACCTTTCAACTAGTTATTCTGTGAAGCAAGAAAACAAACCCAGTTCTGTGTTATTCCAATAAAGGCAATGCAGTCACCTGATGGATGAATTTAATATTTTATGCCAAGTCCTTTCAAAGCAAATACCACTAATTTGTTTATAGCAAATTCTTTAAAAGCTGTTGAAAATTTATTACACATTTGCTATCCACTAGATAATGTGAAAGATTACAAAGAGCTGATTCTTCTGCTTTTTGGTTCCCTGAAAATGTCACTTAAACCAAAAAGCAGCTGTTTAAAAGAGTTTTTCAACACCTAGTATCCCCAAAGTTAAGAAACAGATCCCAAAAATCATATGAGCATTTTTATTTTCTAATAAAACATCCTGCTGCCTAAAGTTCCAATAACTTGCATGTCTGTAGACAAGCAGGATTTTTGCAGCAGGCTGGATGTGGAATTTGCAGGAATTACTGATAATGCCCTGTAATTAAGTCACCAAACTAAATTGGTTTGCAGAAGTCACCCCAGTCTGCAAAGAGATTTTAGGAAAGCTGCCTGCCTTTCCCACTACCCATTCTCAAGAGCAACCAGTCTGAATCCTTCCCAGCCTGCATCCTTGCTACATCCTAGAGAATAATTTTTATTATTCTCACTCTTTGAGTGCACCTCTAAGAATAAACATATTTATCTTTATTACAATTGCCTTGGACATCAAACATGGGAGTCGGGACTTCTCTCCCGAGTGCAGAGGATGTGGATCCAATGCAGGCAGTGTTTCCACACTTTTATCCCTGCTATGTTACCAGCTGCACAGGGATATGGAATTTCATTCCATTTCTGGTATGCGGCTTCAACTCCTGAAAGCTACGATGAGATGTTCATCTTTTCTGAGCTCATTTCAGCAGTGTGTCCACTGCTTTGAACAATTTGACACACAGAGATGCTTTTTACAAGTTGATTTTTGCTGCTTTCTTTTTGTTGACATGATTCACTTGTCAGGCTATGTACTTGGGCTTTCAGCGCCTCTTCCCAAGTGGAGACTGCATATCTTCATTTTGGCAGTTTCTGGATTCCATCTCAAAATGTAACTACTGTACTTTGTTGCCTTCAGTGCTGGAATCTCTGGAGATGATTTTTATTGCTGTTTAGGGGGAGGAGGAGGTTAGTGATTTGGCAACAGCCCTGCAGCTGTGACCCAAAACTTCCTATTTTGCTCTTTATTTTTATAATAGTGTGCATTATTATAGTATCCAGAAATCCAGCTCCCAGCCCTAAGACATGATGACAGCAGATACAATTAAAAGCAGCACTTTGAAAATTGCACATACTAAAATTTGACAGGACCAAGTTTGTTTGCAAACTTACATACAACTTGTTGAAATTGACGGGAGTAAAAATATATTTTAAATTAAAATGAGCTGTTTCAGGTCTGACTCTACAGGTTTTGGACGGTATTAGGAAACCAGAGGAAACTTGGTGATTCATTTGTGCTCAGACTTTCTAAATTAGTGTGCTAGAAATATGTGTACATAGCTCAAAGGCAAGGCAACAGCAGAGTTTGCCTTTCCAAGATCCTGATTTTTATGAATATTCACAGAGCTATGGGCAGAAGTGCCTCCAAATGTCCTGTTTTATCCTCCTGAGTATCACTTTCAACTGAATTTCATCCAGTTACTCTTCCATTGAGACCCATCACTTGGGCCTGATGAAAGCTTTTTTTGTTGCTTTTTTGGCAGAGCATAATTTTGAGGATGGAATATAGTTTTAGTTTGTAGACACCAAGAAATGAAGAATCCCTCAGCCCTCATGGCTCTCACTGCCAGAAGTTTTGCCTGTTTGGGGGCTTTTTGTTAATAGTAGTATTGTCTGATATGCTTTTTAAATCATCAGTTTTTCATTCTTCATTTTGTGGTAAATCCTGAGTTTCCCCAAAGGTGTTTTAAGTATTATGACCAAGTGATTATAATACCTAAAAGTGTGCCTCAGGTTGCTGACTCTCAGCATTTTCTCCAGGCCTTGAATAGATTTTTAAACTCTTTCTTCTGTAACCAGTTTTTTAACAATCTTTGAAAAATATGGAGCTATAGGCTCCGAAGGCAAGGCATGAGGCAATATTTTGTAGGTCCTATAGCAATGCCTTTCTATTTAAAATGTTTTACAGCTATATTTAAGAGGTCTAATCACTGCAGAGAAGCACAGCCTTCTGTTGTTTGCTTATTCACCCCAGGATTGCACCAGCCCTCTCTGACATAGGATTTTACTGGCAGCTCAGGTGCAGCTGCTAATGTGAAGAAGCTTCTCAGAATCCCCATTTTCCAGGATGCTGGTCCTTATTTCTTAAAACACAACCTTCAGTTCTGGTCCTTGAATATCTGTTCTTGACTTTGGTTCTGTTGACATGAGCTTTATTTGGATTTCCCTAGTGTTGATTCCTCTAAGGGACAATCTTCTCCTTACAGTAATGACTCTGCATAATCTGTGCACTTTATCAGAAAGTATTTTTGCTTTACTTATCCTCACAAGGTTGATGAGAAGGGTATATGCTTATTGGGAGAAATTAGTCCTGAGAAAACCTATAAAATATTTTTGTGCAGTGGTGTCTAAGCATTGTTTTTTATTGAGCTTTGAGTATGCACAAAACATTATGCATATAACATATTATGGCAAACTCATGTTCAACCATGCTCAGCCTCCAGTCATTCCAGCTGATATTCCTGAGATGTCCATATCAGTGATTCCAGACTACCTGGAATAAGAGCTAACAACATGCTCTTGTTGCCTTTTAAGTGTTTGTTCTGTGATTTCAGGCCAGCTCAGTCATCCCTCGTTTCAGTGGATTCACTGCAATGATTGTGCTCTGTGCCAGAAGGTATTTCCTTGAGTGAGTCATACATTTCTTCTAGACTGAATGAGCACATTAAGCTCTGGTGTTCAGAGCAACAAATTTTAGAGCTGTAGAAAGAATTTGGTTTTTAAAAAAACTCATTACTTGTTGCAATAAACTTTCTTGAATATATCCTGGTGCATATCCCACAAATTCTGGGATATGAAAGGCCCAGAGGTTTGGTGCAGACTTACCTCTGATCTTAGTCTTACAGAGGGGGTCAATTATTTAAATATGACTAGGGATTTATAGTATCTCCTGTCAGTGCAGAGTCTGCCCGACTTCTGTTTAAAACCCATAACAGCAATTCTCTGGGTAATCTTCATGAATTCTCATTATTTTAGAACTCTACTTACTGTAAGATTTTATTTGATTTTGATTACCATTAGCATGATGGTTTGGGAAATTTACTTCTTTGGGGGTATTTACTGGCTCATTTCCCTCAAGTCTTTTGTGGGCAGTGAGGTGGAGGAAGAAACAGAAGTCTTGAATTGTGGCCTAGAGAAACCCAATCTGCTGGAATAGCGAGGGTGCCTTCAAACACAAGATCAGACTGATGGAAAAGGATCTCAATGAAAAAGTTTTATATCAAGTAATGTAGCTGTGGCAGGAAAGACTCACTACAGCTTAAGTCAGAGGATGTGGGGTGTTGTTTTTTTTCTAAAAAAAAATCCCAACTATTTTATCAAAACAACTGTATTTCAGCTGGCCATAGAATAGCAGCACATGAAGCACTTGTGCCAGATAAATACACACAGTGTGGTGAGCCACAGAAATAAAATATAAGCGGGTAGCAACAAGTAATATTTACATAGTGACTTGTCTTCTGGAGAGGGGTACAACCCAGCCTGGGAAAAAAAAAGTTTACAAATGGAAGGTTTTGAATAAGTACAGATTATTAATAACAACAAAAAAACCCCCAAAAATGCTAAGGAAATGAGAAGCTTAGGCAAATGAGCTGAAAATGGAGAGGGAGTTCATTAACTATCATAAGAGAAGCCCTGTCTTCCCTGCATGATGTTGAACCACATAAAATGCTATGAAGAGGGCTTTAGGAATTTTTCTGTTTGAACTTTAAGATTATGAAATAGTTGTGCCTAGCTTGCTAACATTTTTCTGGTTTAACACTCACAGTTTTCAGAGATGTGACGTTTCTCTGGTAAGAATCAGCTGCTATCCACAGCTATGCTGTGATGTGCAGATTCATATTCAAAATCAGAATTAGGCCTGAAATTTTCTCCTCAGAAAATAATAAAATTACTGAGTCAGAATTAAGATGCTTTTAGTTGGTTATTGTTCCCATGAAGACCATTCTTCTTTGTTATGTGAACAATGTAAAAGAGTCTGAGTCTGATTTTCTAGCTTTAGTTACTCAGACAAGTGAGAAACAAAATCTGGTCAAGGCCCATACTTTAGTCTACATTTGAAAGTTTAAATCTGATTCTAAAGAGTATTTAAAACCCTTGGATAAAAGCCCCTGGATTTAAACAAACAAACGAGCAAACAAAAAAAAAAACCACCAAAAATCCTGGAATAGGTGTTTCTCCAGGAAGATGTTTTCTTCAGGAAGTCATTTTTTTCACAAAGACTTAGGTGCTCAACATCTTTTCTGAATTTTATTATTTTAAGTGCTGACTACTTTCCAGCCAGACACAAAGGCTTACAGCTAAATTGGAGCATAGAAGTACTGGTGTTCCCATGAGCATATTTTATATCATATAGCGCTTCCAGTTAGGACAAAAAGAATTGTTCATGTGCTAATAATTAAACATGTTCTTGATTTATTTTTTGCTAGACTCAGATTTGACATTTTTGCAGAACTTAGAGCAGAATTTGGCCCACTGTATTGAGATGTTTCTTTCAAACAGATTCTTTCATTTTCTCCTATTTTTTGCAACTGAATGAGGAATCAGCCTTGAAGTTAAATAAGAGTAGTATTTTTATAGTTTAGGTTTGCACTGAATGTTTAACGCAGGTAAATCAACAAGTGGTGGTCTGTGTTAAGAAATTGGATTTCAGGGTTTTTTGCAGGGATAGCAAGAGGGGAAGAAAGAAAGAAGTCAGTGTAACTGTCCTAGAATTATCAACAAACTGGGGGGAAAAAGTATTAACAGAGCAGTAGAGTAATTGCTCTTCCATTAAAAAGTAGGAAATGGGCTCGAGTATGCTTCTTTGCTAAAAGGCCACTCTGTGAAGAATGGCATTGTAGGGTGCACCTTTGACTCCAGATCAAATTTGTGTGTTTTTATGGTGAAAAGATTATTTTTCTATCCTGCAATGCTGCCAGCTAATCCTGCACGTGAAAGTTGAGCTGCACCCTGTCTGATTCTCACTTCATCACCTGGGGCAGGGACTGGGCAGCTGGAGCAGGCTTTTGCTGATGATGGAAGAGAGTCTCGCTCCTTCTCCATTAGCTGGGCTATGCTATGCTAAGTAGAGCAGTAAAAACATATTTTTATCAGGAAATTCAGAAGATATGGGCCAATTTAAATGAGTGCTCATGTTGAATGGATCTGTTGAGTCAGTGTGTTACTAACTACAGCTGCACATTCATGCAAAGCCAGAGCATAACGCCAGGCCTGGGTTTAACTCTGTGAACTTAAAGGGTGTAGGAAACAGCTCCCTTCTAAGCTCTAAGAGATGGACAGGAAAAGTCAGTAAAAGCAGAAGGAACCATCCTGCATCCTCATTCATAAGGAAGAGATGTGTGGTAAGATCCATTCACCTCTTGAAATCAGGGAAGCCCAGAATTCATTTCCACTGTAAAGACTCCCATTGAACTCACTCAGCCTGGATCAGATCCCGAGTGGAAGAGATTCATCTTCTGACTGCAGGTCAGCTTTACAGCTTTGCAATGCTTCACTTGTGCTCTCCTGTTTGGAATTTCCAGTGTTTACCTTGTGCTGAGCTGGCAGCAAGGGGCTGGATTTCATTCAGCACATTTCTTTCTTCACTTAGGCACAAGCCCCTTTCAGCACTTGGGCACAAAACATACAGAAATAGAAACCTGGTCATCAGGAGGCAGAATAATCTACTCAGTGCCTGTACTGGGCATCTCAGAACTGTCCATGTGCATTTGGGTTAAAGAAAATGAAGCTGGTGAAAAAAGTTCTGACAAAAGGCCAAACTCTTCAATTTGCAGCTGGTTGGCAGAGAAAGTAGATGTGATCGGGGACTTCACGTCTAGGCATGGATAAGGATCACAAAATAGATGTCAGATGGATAATCATTCTTTAATATGAAGTTTAGGTGGTTAGACTGATCACAGAGGCTTTTTCATACTTAATTTTTAAAGAGACCATGTAAAGTAATTACTGGCTCCAACTTTGTTCCGATTTGTTCTCAAATATGTATTTTGTGTTGCCTTTTCCTAAAAATTCCCAAACATCACCAAAAAAATTCTTAAAAAAAAAAAAAAAAACAAAAAAAAAGAAAAGAAAAAAAGAAAAAAAACCCAAAAAAGCCATCATACCATTGAGGGAGAACTCTGTGTTGCAACATTTTACAATGCCACATTTGGACAGCAGCCAGGGGTGGAGAACCCTTGTACTAGAAGCACCACAAATTTCCTATGGTCTTACTGACTTTGCAAACCTCTGTGAGAACACCATCAATTTTTAACAACTTCCACAAGCCTGTTCATATGAACAGACCCACATACTGCTAGAATGACACAATTTACAAGTTGTGTGAAGTTACAGAATAAAATCTGCAGTGTAAAATGATGTAAAATTAATGAGAAAAGAAAGAAAGCTGGAAGAAGGCTGTGCCCTTCTTATAACTGTTAAGAGCTGGGAAATATGGTTGTGTTGTGGCTCAAGGGAATTTTTCCACTGAAGGAATCAGGGCCCCACTTGGTGGGTCATCTTCAGCAATGCATACAATGCATGTCTCATTTGCTGTTTTCTTAAGTATTTTCCTGTGCCAGTATCTGGATGAAGCAGCTTTTCCACAGACTGGACACTATTTCACATTTTAGCTAAACAAAGCAAAAGATATCCTCATTAAAGTGTAGGTTTGATTCACAACACAGTTGTAGTTTGTAGTACCTAATATGTTCTTAAAAGACCAGGTAGAGGAATTTTTCTTTTCAAAATGTTGAATAAGATATTTATCTCAACTGTGTCCCTTATAATCAAAGCCCTTGATTAGAGGTTCTCATCATGAAAGACCAGTAACTCCTGCAATTAAATATATAATACTTCTGCTCCTGTTACAATTTAAGCTTTTTTTTTTTTTTTCCTTAGGAAACATCCTTATCTGATATAGTCTGAGGTACAGCAACTTATCTTTCTTCTTCCCTTCCCCCTTTTCCTGACAAAACATTTCCTTAGTCTCACTGTCCATGCATTGAAGGGATTCTGATAATACTTTATAAGAATCACTTGCCAACTATTTGAGGGAGAAAAAAAAAAAAAAAGAACAAGCTAGCCAAAACTTGTTGATGTTTGTTTTACAATTAAAGGCACAAAAAAAAAAAAAAGAAAAGAAAAAAAAGAAAGATAATGATCAAGAGGAAATGTCAAAGAATCACTGACTTTGAACTACTGTGTAAAAAATATGAGTGAAGGTGATCTGGGGAGTAAAGTGAGCCCTTTTGGCATGGCTCAGTGGGCAGGTGTCTTTGTATGGATCAGCACTGTCTGCACAAGGGTGTCTCAGGACATATGGCATTAGCTCCTAGAGAAGACATTGAATTTAGGCCCTACAAACTCCACATCTGGTTAATCTAGTGCACCTAGAAATACTCCTAAGAGTAGTTGCCTGAGTTATAATGGATGTAGAGCCCATGAGCTGGTTGTGTGGAAACTCAGTGTCCCTGCACTGATCCCTGCAGCAGCTTCCTGACAAGTGCTTGGGAATCTGGCAGCAAAGCCCCAAGCCCAGCTACAGCCATAACTGGTGTCCAGTTTAAGTTCATTCCTACTGGGAATGGTAAGCAGACATTTACTTATCTTCACTTATTTGTGTGAGAAACAAAGGAGGACACTTAATTCTGGACTGTTCACATATGTGTAATCCAACAGAATTCTCTTATTTTGATGAGATAGGGGGAGAGTGGAAGAAGATATATTTTCCTTATTCTGAGGTTATTTTTTGTTTGCAGGGCAGAAAATGAAAGTCCTGACATTGTGGTAATAAAAGCTGACCATTATCCTGGCACCAGAGAGCACATGTTCACTCATGTCTGAGATACTCATGTAAAGGAGGAAGTGGGGGAAATAATTAATTTAATTATCTTACCCATTAAAAAAAAAAAAAAAAAGCAACAATCACTGTTGGAAAGACATGAGATGTATTTTTATTCCCTTGAAATATCCACATCTATTAGTCTTTAACATCCTCAGACTTACAGATAACCCCAATTACTGCCCACATGCAATTCCAGATGGAAAACGCAATCTGTAGAGGTAACATGTCCTTTAAAAGACAGAAAAAGAAGTGTCATTTCTACCCAGAAGTTTGTAAAGAAAAAAAAAAGAGAAAAGGAGGAGAGGAGAGGAGAGGAGAGGAGAGGAGAGGAGAGGAGAGGAGAGGAGAGGAGAGGAGAGGAGAGGAGAGGAGAGGAGAGGAGAGGAGAGGAGAGGAGAGGAGAGGGGAGGAGAGGAGAGGAGAGGAGAGGAGAGGAGAGGAGAGGAGAGGAGAGGAGAGGAGAGGAGAGGAGAGGAGAGGAGAGGAGAGGAGAGGAGCGGAGAGGAGAGGAGAGGAGAGGATGAGACTAATATTTTTGTTGTTCTATCAGGCATTGCAGTCACAAATGATTTGATTTCCCATAAGACCAGGATTGTGCCAACATTCAGAACATGACTCATGAATCCTCAGTTACTGCAACCACGGATACAGATAATTTTATATAAGAAATACAGATAATTTTGTATAAGAATACATGGATATGGGTGCATATGTGCATATACATATGTGTCTTTCTAGTATATATATGTGTATAGATATTTGAACTCATTCCTAGCCGGAAAATATTTGATGGCCTTAGAGATACAGATGCACAGAGGTATCTAGTGCAGCAAAGTTTGCCTTCAGGGAAACTCAGAGGTTTCAACACCAATCTGTAGAATGTGTCTCTTGGGTGTCAGAGAATCTGTTTCTGCCTCTGCCCCACAGCGATCTGGGCTGGGTGAGGTACCTGGAACTACTGGTGCCTCTGTTTATACAAGTGACAAGCATTGAAAGCACACTGTCAGCAAACCCCCTTAGTGTGCATTTTGCTTTCCCATTTCTCAGTGTGTGATCACCTCACAATGCTGGGAAACTGTAAAGGGGTGAGACACACAAATTCAATGCTGATACTGCAAAGAAAAGCTGAATTACATGGGTACCTGGATGGAAGAGGTGGTGCTGTGGATTCCCTGAATTCATCAGACACATTTGCAGTGAATCCATGGAGCCAGAATAACACCACAGTGCAAGGTTGGCCCTTTAATTATGTTGATTACCCTAAGCCAGATTTTTACATGCAGACAGATCCCTGCAGCTACACAAAGACTTTTATCTACAGTGACAAATCCCTTCCACAGGGATCTGCCTGGGCAGTGTTCACAGCAGGATCTGGCCCCAAGTTTCTGTGCATACATGTAATGCCAGGTCAGCAGCCTGACCACACATGGGACATGGAGTGAGTGTGCCTGCCCCACTCACTGCCCTGCTGCAGTGAGGCACAGCATGCACTCATGGCACTATGGACAGGGATGAGCAGTCACTGTGCCTGGGCCAGGTAGGAGGATCTGCCCTTGCTGCTCCCACGGGGCCCAGGCAGGCAGGTTCAAAACCTGCATCCAACTTCAGGCATGGTATTTGTTTCCATCATTCCAATTTAAAATATTGCACAATAATTTCCACACAGAACAATAAAGGACTATGTCTGTATCCATGAGATTGTAGTCAGTGTCCAAAACCTAGATATCTCTAAGGGAGAGAGACAGCAGATACAAAAGAAAATCTGTTTTGATTATCACACCTGATAAGCCTCATTGGTTCATCATGTCCAGCATCTGCACTGCTGAAACCTAATGATCATGAGTGAAACCTTTCCCCCTGACCCATAATAAATTGTACTTGAAAGGTGATGAATTACTTTCTGCTTTTTGCATCTTGGACAAAAGGATTGTATCACCCTTTTCTACAAAGTCCTACAAAGGAACTAGTCCAGTTTACATTAAAAAAAAAAAAAAGAAAATAAACAAATAATAAAAAAGAAAACAAAAGACTACACAGGCTGTTTCATGCTCTTGTGGGAAATCTCAGTCTGAAAAGAAACAATAATTTTCTTCCAGTTAAAGCAAGGGGGGATTTTTTAGCAACAGCCTTTGCTATTTCATTAGTTGTCCTTTACATATATTGCAAAGTATGACCTCCACATTGTTTCCACATTGTTGTACCAGTGACTTTCCAGTGACCATCCTGGACCCCTCCTCCTCACACCAGTACCTTGCCACAGGAGCAGTTTTACTGAAGGCAAAAGAGTTCCTGCCTATCACAGAAATTTGGGACTCACGATCAGCCCCAGGACGGCGAGTAGTCTGTCCGAGAACAAATGAGGGAATTTAGCAAAATGTATAAGTCCTTCCCATGCTACCTACTGAAACAAGCAGATCTATAGTCAATTTATTGAGCATAAATTACTGCCAACCTTCGCTAGAATAATTTATACTCCTGAGCCACTTCAGACAGGAAGGCAATAGGGAACTGTCAGGATACATGAAGTTTTATATAGAGATGAACGAATAGCTCATTATTCAAAGTCAAATGATATTCATATTTAGGGGTCAGAGAATTTGGGAAATGTTTAGACCCTCACCTGAGATTGCAGTATGAATCCTCTTTCCCCATAAGGTCTTCTCAAAATAAGTGCTGGCTTTTCCAATCCTATTGCCTTACCAGAATAGTTAACCCAGGCAACAGTTGGGTGGGGAGAATTAATAAGAGTAAAGGAGCAGGAAAATTAACAGAGGGACTCAGTTGGCAAAGGATAAAGGAAATGAGTGAAAATAAAGGGAAAGAGGAATGGAAATATATGGAGATGAGATGAAAAAAGTAGTAGGAAAGAAGAGAGAAAAACAGACATCAAAAATAAAATTACATCCGTGTTATTTCTCAGAATGACATTGTTCATTTTTTGATTGATTATTTGAAAGTGTTTGAGCAATGCAATACAAAAAGCAGAATATTTTCCTCTGTGCTGCTCTGTGTATCAGCCTAGGATGCTCAGGCTTTATGAAGTAGAATGACACTTTTGCCATCTTTTTTCCGTATACTTTAAGGTCATAAAGGTTATCGTCTCAACCAGAAACAAATCAGGTTCCTTTTTAACTAAATAAATCCAGCTTTACTTTAAATCAATTAAATCACAGATCTCTTCTGGAGTGGAGAACTTGCAGTGGAAAAATAACCTGTTCCTGTGTTTTAAGCTCTAGCTTTCCAAACTGACACAAGTTTTGTTGAGCATTTAAGATTGAATTTCAATAGAAATAGCCTGGCTGTTTTTTCAGCTCTTTCCCACCCCATCACAGCATTTGGGGCACTGTGCAAACTCACAACCAGCACAACTCTCAGTTCACCCAAATCCAGGGGGAAGCGAGAGGGAAGGAGCTTTGCAAGTGACGGAAAAAATGTCAAAAAAGCAAGACTTGATTTTCTCTACAGAATCTCCATTAATTCTGAGGAAATTCTCGTGTTCAGTGAACTTGAGTGGCACAGTCACTAAGAAAGTTCAGGGTATGTTTCACTCCAAATTTCCCCTGTGCTGCTAATTCCCCAATCAGCCATTACGTTCGTTTACTAAGTCATCTGTACTCACCTACAGTTCCTTCACTTCATTACTCCCCGGCCAAAATCTCTTCCGAAGGCTACTCTGACAGATTTATATTCTGAGCATCAGACAGGAATGTGGTTCTCTGTTTTCCCTTTACCTTTACTACATAAACATGTCCTTGCAGGGCTCTCCTGGATCCTGACACAGAGGATCCCGGGCTGAGCAGCACAGACACCTACAGAAACACTCCTGAGCTCCCTGTGGCTGTTACAGGCTGCTCAGATCAGGTCTCGCCTCCATTTCGGGACCCATTTCTTGACTGCAAGGGCTGTGGTCAGGGGAAGCCATGAAAGACAAGGAAACATTTCACAGCAATGTTGTGCTCTAACACTTTGAAAGTTTGCTACAATGCACCATCAGTTTAACTAGGCGGAGTCTAGCTTTTTGGGAAATTTAATTTTGTTCTGCAAATCAACAGGAATTTTATGGATACACGTTTTAGAAACTACTTTCTTATATTGCCCAGGAGTGACTGCACAAAACTCAACCCTCCAACTCTGTTCTGGCAGTAGTGGCTTTTCAAAGCCTACCTCTTACCCCTTTTCCCCCAAGAAGGTAGTGCATACAAAAGTGTTGCTAAGGATAAGAGTTCTTCCTTTCATAGAACAGTCCTCCTGTCTCTTGAGAGCTTCAGCCATGAGAATTTATATTAAATGAAACTAATTAGCTAAAGGTTGCATCAAAACTCTCACAAAGACCCACTGAGATCAGATTCCTTTCCTGCTAGTTATCTCCCCCGCAGATCCCCAAACAACAGAAGGCATTGTAGAGACAATTGTACAGATGCAGGTATGAGACCAGCTCGAGCAATGAGGGCTGTTTCAGTGGTACAAGTATTAGAAGAAAAAGGAAGGAGAAAAAGGCATCCTCCTCAGCCATTTTCTGAAAAAGAAACTCTATTAATGTCTCATGTCATTGCAAAACTCTATTAATATTGTGTTGAGGCTCCACAGAAGGGCTGGAAATGGTAAAATCTTCACCTTGAGCTTTGTCCAGCCACCTTGCCCTCAGGTTTAATATATTATTTACCTGGAAGCATTATTGTGATCCAAAAGTGCCTTCAAGAGATGTAAAATTCAGATGGAGAAAAGTGGCCTCACCTAATGATTTTGCTCTTCCAGGTACCCCCAGAAGAGAGACACAAGCAGCAGTTTACACAAATGTGCATGGGGAAAAGGTGTTGGCCACACATGTAGCACCCAGAAGGGAACCAAGCCCAGCCCCAAGCTCTGGTTTGGAGCAGAGGCTGCTAAGGGCTGCACAGAAATTCCAGTTTCACTGTGTGTGTAAGCAGGCACGTGGCTACTGATAGTGTCAGCTCCTGCCTGCAGAATTGGCTTGTCTCAAACCAGCTAGCCAGCCTGCAGGTCAGAGCACGAGGAATGCTGGTGTGCTACCCCAGCCATTCTCTGTGAGGGGTGTAAATCGTACTCATAGGCTCCTGAAGTATTTAGTCAAGAAAAACATGCAATACACACATATTCTTGTGTATAGAAGGCAGGAATATTCTTGTGTGATGCAAGAATTCTTGACTCAGCTACTCCAATGTAAGATCTTCCTGACTTAATTTACATTATCTCGAGGAGTGAAGCACCTTAGAAATATGTTCTTCATGCACAGATTGATGCCAAGAGTAATAACATGAAGATCATAGCATACTCTAGAGGAAAGATTTTGTTTTCTAAGACCAAAGATGGAGTATTTTTGGTTGCAATTCTTTAAAGAAAATTAGAGGGTAAAAGAGACAAGGAAATGGAAGGATTTCTGTGTATTAAGCATTATAACTGGGTTTGTTAGCTTGCTATTTTGAAGAAATATAGGTAAGCAAGGCAAGATAAATCACAGCAATTTGAAATGTCATTTGGCTCTCCTATAGCATTTGAATTTCTTCCATATTACAATAGATCTTCTCTCCTTGTGCCAGCTAAATTGAATTCCTCTTTTTGGGCTGTTTCTTTGAAGGGCTTTGGATGAAATGTCTCATGGAGTTCAATTTGGAAGCTTCCCAAATCAAAACCCCAAATCCAACATTTGTTTCAGTTGTGGGGAATGGGAATTCAGATTGTTTTTTACCTGTTCATGAGACATCTGCTTTCACTATTTGGCATAGAGTGGGGCTGAGGTTAGTGGGGGAAGGCAGGCTGATTAGCCTCAGAGGATTTATTGCATTTGATACACTGAACGTCTGATTTTGCCTCCCTTGCTCTCATTTGTTCACAGCCCGTACATTGAGATACAGCAAAAAAAATTTAAACCATTTAGATTTAATTATCATGTCTTATTTAGCACTGAAATATTAAGAATAAGTCACTGGTATCTGTTGTTTTTGGAAGTTTTGCCCAGACTAAACTTCTGGACTCAGCAATGGAAGTCACAGAATGGGAAGTTGATTTACAAACTGCCTTTAGATCCAGTGACATAGGCTAAAGTGCACTGAATATTCACAAGCTCTATATTAGCAGCCTCTACTATTTTGTGCTCCCCATGGCTCTGGTTTAGTTGAGGAACACCCAAAGTGATCCCAGATTTTGAAGTCCGGATGATCCTGAACAGAGCAAATTTCAAATTAAACCAGAATGCTTTCATATGCCTCCTATGCACAGTTAACACTTGACTACATATGCTAAAATTTGTGGAGGTTTTTGATACGTGAAGTTTTATACAAATTTGAGTGAGAATTAAACCATTGGTAGACTATGATGTTTTGTTGGAAATATTTCTAAATAAAGCAAATTTGAGGATGGTGCCATATCTCTTTGTAGGGGCAAAGAAACTTAAAATGAGCTGTGAAAAACAGACAGAGCTTGTCAGATGTGGAGTTTGGCAGTAAGAAAGGCTGGTCAGAAACCATCTGATGACACACAGTTACAGCAGAAATGGAGACATTTAATTGAAATTGTGAAGTTCACAGTGTCTGTTAGGTCCAAAGAAATATTGCCAAAACCAAGGCAGAATTTTTCTCAGAGTCCATGCCCTGGTCACCAGAAGAATATTTTTAATTACTTTTTTTTTTTTTAACAGCTCCAGGACCCAAGAAATGCTAAGAACTTCACCTGGAGCCAGTTTTTCTTCCATCTTTGCTGCCAAACAGGATTCAGACCTGGTCACAGGTAGGATCCAGTCTGGAATCAGATGCTGCTTGGTCCAGGTGACATTAGTGTCACTTTTTGTTGAACATCTGAAAGATGCAGAGAGACTGGGCTCTTTGAAAATATGAGTATTTGAGCTTCTGAAATTAAATTTTAACAGCCTTTTTCCAAGCTTTTTTGCTTTGGTCTAATTCAGGATGAATACAGATTGTGGAAGAAAATAGTGAAACCTTTCAGGTCCAGTTGTGCTTAATATTCTCCCTGCAAGGTTTTTGCTGTAAACAAGCACACATGTGCACCTCCAGACACATACACACACCAAAATGTTCTTCCCGAGCTGTGTTTTAACATCAGCATGTTATTTGCTCTATTACCCTTCTGGGTGGCCAATAAAATATCAAACAGCAATTCAAGAGAGCAATAGATAACTACTATAGTGAGCTTTCTGAAAGCAGAGGCCAGGGTAAGCAGGCAGATTTATACACTTCAATTTGAGGCAAATGTGAAATAATAACAGACAATAACTGGTTGGCTTTTTATTTTTTCCAAGCAACAACTGCTCAGAATTTACTTAAGGTATGCAATAACCATCTTGATTTTAAGATGAGGGCTTGGATTCTCACCTGGTGAATATCAGCCCAGATCCATCACTCAGAGCACAGATTGCTAAATCATGAATGTTATGCCTCAAGCAGAAGGCACTTGGCCAGCCCCTTCCCACTGTTAATGATTTTTGAACATTGTGCAGGTTTACATCAGCCAAAGATCTGGCTGAATGCCTCTTATTTTTTGCTGAGATTTTAAGTACAGCCCTGGTCTCTATATTCTTCGGATATTTTCACAACTGTAATCTTCAAAACCTTGTCTGGCCTTGATCTCTTTTTCCAAGCTTTTAGTCCCATTCCCTCCCTTTACAGAACAGATAAGGGATTTATAGTTGTCAATCCCACTGTGGTTAAGCTGACATATTGATGGTATATGCAAAATATGTGCTAGAATGCCTCATCAATACATTTTCATTTCTGGGAAAATATGAAAGAATAATTAAGAAATTCCATTACCTGAAAGTAAGAGTGCTTTTAGAATGTATGTATCTTACCAGGCTTATAGAGTGGCATTATTAGGTTCAATAACATCCCAAATGGAGAGCAAAAATGGAGAGGGAGATGAAGACATGCCCTATGTGGTAAAAGAAATGCTGCCATGCAGTAAATGAAGAGGAAAAGCACAGCATGATATAGAAGAGGAGGAAACCAGGGCTTATAAAACTGCTGGTAATCTTATACTGACAGAGCCGGGGGGGGAGAAAAATGGGGCTTGAATAAGCAGGGAAGGTTTGAGTTAATGGGAATAATGTCTTTCTCTGGCTTCAGACTTTAAAGGTTCAAAATCTGGAATTAAAGATGAATTTTTGTATTTAATCCAGTCCTTTAAAACAAAACAAAATAAAACAAAATATTCATTTCATGTGGCCTAGTCCTTGTGAGGGAAAAGACAGCTATAAAAGATGTAAGTTCAAATCCAATTGAAGACAGTTTTTGTGTACATTTTCAGGTCAAGTTGAATCCTAGGGTCCTACATTGTCTTTATTTGGACTTGCTGACAGTTGTTCCTAGGAAATGGCTTATCTTTATTAGGGTTTTTTATACTAATGCTAGGAAGAAACACACCTTTTCTACTCTAAATGGAGAATTCAATTCTCATTAAAGCCAAGGAATTAAATGTCTCTGAAAAAACCCCACAGTTTTGTAGAATCAGAAAGCGTTTCACTTTGAACAAATCCTTCCAAATTCAAGAAGTTTTTAAAGCAGCTTTACTTTTTAAGTGTATTAAAGGAAATTTCAAAACAAAAAATCACATAGATTTCAAGCATTCTGGTTTTAAAATGATGAAATAAAACATTACAGAATTTTCAACATCATGGTTTTGTTCCAGACAATTTGGCAAAGCTACAATGAATTTAGAAAGCACTTCATTATTGCTAAAACTGCATTTTTTCAAAGAAAACAAAAACCAGCCAGGGCTAATGTGAACCCTTTGTTATGAATTAAATGAATCTGTGTTATGTTTTGAGCAAGCTCACTTTTACCATATTAATCTGGGTAGAGATTTAGTTTAATTTCAAACCACCTAACACAACACAACACAAGCTTGTAAGCAAAACTTGTCTGCATGTTCATTAACATTTTAGACTCTAGGTCTTTAAGTCAGTGTGAACTAAAACCTTCCTTCTCTCAACTGCAAAAAGAAAGAGTATAATAAATCATAAATCCATTGCAGAACAATATGGCAATACGCTTTCATGTATTTAACTGAGACAGAGTTTGCCTTTCCACTTCTGTAGGAGCTAATGGTTGATTTAATCCAATGTTGAAATCATCAGACCTTCTCTCAGATTTTGTTCTAGCAATGTGCCTCTGATAAATAAACTTCCAGACTGAGCATTCCAATCTAACAGGAGCTGCTATTTGGGATGTGCTAAAGAATGGCAAAAAATGTTTGATTCAGGGAAATGTAATAACAACGGATAACAGTTTGTTTTTCATTAAGGAGTTAAAAAATGTAAGTTTCTGGTTTATCTTTAAATATACATAGAATCTGTCTGTGGCACATTTTTGGTTGCATTTCATCTCCCTTTAGAAATACCCTTAAATGTTTTATAAATATTGGGGTTTTTTTTTAATAATTCTTTAAGTAAGGTTCCAATTTTTTTTTCTTTGAGCACGTAGAATCTTATTTTGTGTACTTTTTTTCCTCTGACTTCAGATCTACAAATGTTGTCTTATTTTTTTCTTATTCATTAGTAATAGATTTAGTAATAGATTTTTTTCCTCACCTGAAACCAGGCACTTATGTTAGCTGTTGTGCAATCATTAAAGACAAGAGAAGTTACTGTTCCAGAAAGATTAAAAATTGAATACTCTCTAAGCAGTGGTCTCAGAATTATGGAAATATTCCCACAAAAACTGAGTTTTTTATTTTATTCAAAAAATCATATAATAGCATATTTTCTAACTGGCTTTTTTTGTCAGATCCCAGTACAGAGGCTATTGTCCTCACCCCTTTCTTCATGCCTAGGGAAGCACATAAGGAAGATCAAGCAATAATTCCTCCTCACTTAAGGAGAAGCTTCATAAGACACACAGAAAGGCATGTGCTGCAAAGCTCAACGAAAGCTAATCAAGCCAGCTTGTCAAATTTTCTGCTGTTAGCCTATGCTGTCATTTTCCACACATGCAACTTCAATTGCAATCAGTGGAGGGGTTCATATTAACCAAAAAACAACAATAAAGAGCCTTAAGGAATTGTACAACACAGCTCACAGAAAAATTACATCTGCCCTGTGTGCTAGCTGCAATTTTCTCCTTCCTGTCAAGAAAAAATCAAATGCCATGTTTTGCTTTCTGCTGAACTTTGGTGTATTTTCTAACTGCTCAGGGGGAGTAGGAGCTTCTTTTTGTCCCGATTCTCTGCCATTTATACAATATATTCTGTGCATCTTAGTAGCACAATTAAAATGGTTTGAAATCTCCCATTCTAGAAAGCAAAGGGAAAACATTCAGAGGTTCTGACCACAATAATAGGGAAATAATTAATTTGGATGATGGTTTTGCAGAGTAGAAGTGACATTGTTGATTAGACTGTGATTATAACACTCAATGACCCAAACCTGCAACCAAATTTCTGGGGACAAACACTTTCACTTTAGCAGAACAGGCAATGAGAAGTCCTCTGTAGTGTGAGGACAATATCAGATATCCTTGGGGGTTGGCATAGTTCCTCTGGATATTGGGGGAGTAGCTGGGTACATATACATATATTTTTGGGAATTCTCCAGGCTTCACAGAAGCAGAACACTGGAGAATTTCCTCCCACCAAAACGCTTTGAGGCTGTTTACTGCAGATTCACATTTTGTTCCCAGAGCAGTCAAAATTAGTTTGGCCACTGGTTTTTCACAGCAAGTGGGGTTAAGCATAAATCTGCCTTGGACTGCAGGAAGTGGGGGACAAAACCCCACTGTTGTGGTGCCTGTAAGTAACAGATATTCCCCTGTATTTCTCTCCACTTCTGAGTGACAGCAGATGGAATTTATGAAGCATGCTTGTGCTTTGCACTTTCCCTGTTTTTACATTCAGGAGAGAGAGAAAATGTCTCTGCTTTGTTCAGTTTGTCAGGCTGCTTCCTCCTTTGTGACCAAATATGTGCTGTGCCTTACGGAAGGTCCCTTCTTAAATTACATCCCAAAAGGTGAACGGGATATGTGCAAAAGTCATTTCGCCTTCAAACAGTATGCCACACCTGTATGGGATATGTGACCTTCTGATAGAGAAAAATGACCAAAACTGACTGTGCAATTCCCACCTGAGTTGCTGCACTCAGGAATTTAAGATGACTCCTTACTGCACTGGCACGGGCCGAGCCCTTTCACAAGCCGGAGTTGACAGAAGGTTTCATTTTGATGGCCATTGCAGTGGGCAATATGACTGAAACCAGACACAAGACAGGACAAAAATATAAATTTTGTATTTTCACTACATATCTGTCTGCATCTATAGGAAAAGTGCCTGAAGCTCTTTTTCCCCTTCTGGAGGCCATTCCCCACTGCTAAGCACATGCGCACGCACGACCGCATGCGCACACACACACACACATTTCTACCACTGCAAATGACTGAAAGCCATCAGGCTTTCAAGATGGGAAGGGGAAGAGAGAAGGGAATCCATAGCTCAGCAGTATTATTTCCCCCACTTCCTTGCAAAACCTCTCTCACTGGAGTTTCATAGGCTCTCTTCTCCAAATTATTTATGGGAGAGGGGCAACCCACTCGACGCTGTATGTGCCATTATCCCCAGCTATTATCCAACAAGTAGTTAATGTTGTTTGAAGCAAGCATGATTCCTTCTGAGCTCCTCTGTGACTGCTACTGCATGCCTAGGGCCTGGTTGTACTCCCTTAAAGTCGATGCTAAAACTTCCCAGCCTCACAAGGTGGTTGTGAGGATAAGTTCATTAACGTTTGCAAGGCCCCCAGATATCATAGTGCTGGGAGTAATATAAGTATCTAGATAGCTAGTTCTCAAAGACAGCATCTCTGAGGGTCAGATTCTGCACTAGAAATTCCCTTATGCCCATCAATTAACATTTCCTCTTGAATATGTATGTATCATGATGTTTTCCTATTATACATATTTAATTATGACTTATTCTCCAATAGCTATGTAGGATATGGAAAGAAACATCACAGAAGCTAGGCTTTTGCAGACTACCTCAAGAAAAATAGGTTCTGAAAATCTGGATGAGTCTGAGGGTTTTATTTTTGTCTAAATAGCTCCATCTCAGTTGCCATTTCTTCATAACAAAGTGTTACTTGTCCCCATTGTGACATGCCCATGACGGTAAATGTTTAAATATCCCTTATTCCCTTATGGTTTCCATTATAACTTATTTCTGTCGCAAGCAGAAAGATGTCTGGGTCATCCTTTCAGCCAGGATGAAACACAAAAACAGGGCAGAGCAAAACAACTGTAGTAGTCAAGAGAAGTTTGCTGAGGGGCATATATTGGGCAATCTTTTTACTGAACTGGAAAGTCTTGAGTCTATTTGAACTCCTAAAACCTTTTCTCACCTTTTTTCAATGCAGTGGGTCAAATTCACTGTTGATGAAATTCCATTGGCTCTGTTGTCAGGACCAAAATCATAAACCACTGTTACAGTCAAATCAGATCAGTGTTGGAACACTTAAGCATGTCCTTAGTTTGAAACATAGAAATGGAAGTCACCAGAAACAATTGTATGCATAAAATTAAACACACACATAAATGTATTTAATTGGATTGATGTTTTAATCTGGTTTTGTGACTTTAGTAGTGAAACAGAATCATTTTGCTAAATTAAAATGAAATAGAATTGTTGAGAGTGCAAATTATTGCCAGATATAGTATCTATAACTGGCATGAGGAACACACATACAATGCAGTTGGCTGTAAAGACTCAACTTCTTAATTAATTTTCCTGAGGCTTAGCCTTTCATTTAAAATACAGCTGTTCCAGTTCCAGGGAAAAAAAAATAAAAACCACCCTTGGAGACATGGCCCAAATGTAACCAGCTCAGCAACGTTGGTTTGAATTTGCAGAGAGCCTGAAACCACATCCATGACACATGAATTTCTCTACCAAGTGTATCCTGAAGCCAACAAGAATCACGCTGTTTCAAACAGAGACATTGCTAGCTAATTTGTCATTTATTACAGCATTAAGAAATGCAATCTCATTTTGAAGATCTCATCATTTTTAAAGACTGGATGGGGCATTTTCTGGAGGGCAGTGCAGGAAGAATTGAACTTAAGGCAGAAGGTGAAGACAGAGGCATTAAGTTGAAGATGTTGAGCAGCTCATTACTTCTTTTTAGCCTGCTGTAACTCCCTACTCTAGCCCTTCTCTTTGGGTTCCAAGTTCTTTCTGGGAAGGACTCGTACAACACAAGGCAAAACATCCTTCACTGAGCCTAGAAGCCCCAAATCTAATACCAACAATAAATAAAAGTATGACTATTTTCCCAAGGGAATGGGCTTTGCTCTCAAAAGCTTAGAAACCACCCCATTTCAGCAAACTCATAAATCTCTATTGTAAAAACATTATTTCCATTTATATTTTTTAAATGAATTCATTCCATTTGATCACTTTCCTTTCAAATAGTTTGCTGTTAATTGGATACAGGCAGGACACACAGTCAGAGCACTCCAACTTCCCTGTTGGCTCCACATTTCCAAGCAGATATTTTGAGAGACAGGCATTGTCTGTTAAATGGGAGTTGTGAAACACAACTACACTGGGCAGTTTTAAAACTTTTCAATTGCCTTAGGTAGCTAGATAATTTTCTCTCTTTTTTTTTTTTTTTTTTGCAATATTCCCTAGGTATTTGCTGCACTGTATGCCAAGGAAGAAAGCCCTGGAGGGAATATTAAGGTCAGGACGAGATGGAACTAACAATATACAGAATATTTCTTCTGCACATAGCCATCAGTACAGGGTTTGCCCTTAAATTCCCTAGTGTGCCTTAGTTACCATTGCTTCAGTATTCCCTGGGTATCTCTTGTGTTATGAAAGTCCCCTCTCTGCGGTGGGGAGGGGAAGAGCAGAATGGAAAACAGAATAACAATGGGAGGAGAGGAGCAGAAACTAGACAGTTATTCATGAAACTGTGCTCATCAATAGGGAAAACAGTTCCTGAGCCACGCTGCACCCTAGAGTGTGTGTGCTCTTGTTGCCACACAACCCCGATGGCCAGAGGATGTCCAGCACTCCCCCAAACCACAGCTTCACACAGCTGCAGGACTGACCTGGAGAAACTCATTTACAGTGGGTTTTCTGGGCAGTGTAAGCTGTGCCACCCTTGCCCAGCCCCTGCAGCCACTGCCACACCAGCTCCTCAGGTTGCTGCTCCATGGGCTTTGTGGAGATCATCACTTCAATGTGCTCCTCATTTAATGCCTTGCAGCTTTCAATGGCATAAATGTTTTAGCATCAGTTGAAGAGAACTGTAAATGCAATTGTCAGCTTGGTATAAGGGTTCATGTACATTTGACTGTAGTTCCTCTGCTTCTTATTTCAATAACCCAGCACAGTAGGGACAACATTCTGTCATTACACAATAAAAGCTTCTCCAGGCAGGGCTGACACACCCTGAAAAGCAGAACAGATAGTGCAGCCTCATCCTGATGAAATTAGCAGGGGAGAAATATGAAATCTCCACCTTCCATTACACACATTCATGGACATTTGGAATCCAATCTGAGTATGAATCTGAATAATTTTTTTCTCTCCTGTCACCTTACAGCATGTATATTTACTATATAAAGCACAGCATTTTCTCAGATGGAACAAGTGTTGTATTAGGAAGCAAGGGATACAATAAACCTTTAACTCCCAGGTCAATAATCATATAAAAAAAAGGACTTGATGAAGTGCCCTCTATACCTTTTTTTTAATATGTCAACAGGAATAAAAACTGCTTTACTTTTTACCTCAGCTTCACTATTTTAACCCAAGCTGATGGCAAGAAGCCTAGAGAATATTGCTAGCAGCCTGTTCTCTTATGACACCTACCCTTCATCTGGATGTAATATCTCAATATTGCTCCAGAAGATTGGATTTTATTTAGTCTTTTAGCATGATGTGAAAAAATGAACCAAATTCTTAGATGGCAGGGGCTTTGTCAATTAAAGGAGTCTAGTTTACTGGGAGCCAGCTGAACAGCTGACTTTATCATATGCAGGAGATTAATGAATGCTACTGCTAGTCAAGAGAAACAAGAGGTCATCCAAAGACTACTTTGTTTGCTCTCTTGGTACTTTTAAAAAACGTTTCTTTAAATACTTTTAAGGCAGGCCTGTTCAATGCTATAAGGAACACACTTGCCAGTCAATCTGTGATACACACCAGTATCAAAGACCTCTCCTAGTTTTCAGGTTTGCATCTAAAAAAGCATTTGTGACATCCCAGCTGGCCAGGGCTGTATTTTTTTTAACACAACTCCTGCTAGGAGAGCAGAGAATGGGAAATGTTTTCTGCACCTTTTCACTGCCCTCCCGTTGCTAGACACACCAAACATTTTTGTGGCTTGGCACCTGAATTTACACAGAAGAAACTTCAAATTAAGCGCTTAGAGCAAGGTTTTGAATGAGGGTCACTTACTGTACCAAAGCAGTGTGAAAATCATCTGTTTGGTTTTTTTGTTTCTAAAAGTCTCAAGTTCATTTTGCACCACAGTGTAAACAAGAGCTGGAACCTTTAATATTTCAGCAAAATACACTCTTTTTTTTTCCTGGAAGCCTTGGACTTGAGGAATCATCACACTGGGTCTGCACTGTGCCCACCGCCCAGCAATCCAGCACTGGCAGTGGTACAGCAGGGGCAGGGACATGGGAGCAATTGCTGCCTCCTAGGAGGATATCACTGGAAAGCTCCAATACTTTGTTCCCTTTTGTGGGAATGTTGTTGGCTTTTAAACTCCTATCTCTTGTTCAGTGGGGGACAAATTCCTGCTCCTACCAGCGCAGGAGGAGCTTCTCCCCACTTTGTGGATGAAATCCTCCTTTGAAGGTTCATGGATTCACAGCAGAGCTGCTGTGAGGGCATCATTGCAGCCATGAGGCAGTAAAGCCAAAAGCATAAAACCACAACTGGATGTACAAAACAGAGTTTCATAGCTCTGACTGAAGTGATGCAGAGAGGATCCCAAAGTTCCTCATCTCTGAAAATCTCTGGGGTCCTTTCAGCTCTTTTCTTTATTTCCTGCACGATTCAACAGAGCAGAATCTCCTGACATTGAGGCTTGACTCTCTCAGGTGTGCTTCCTCCCCCACCCCATATTCATATTAAAAGAGTAAAAGGACCAAACACTGTAGATAACATTAATTCAGTATCCCTTAATCTTCTCACAGCCAGCAATAGGTGCTTAGCTAAAGACACTCTGACTATAAAGATGCAAGGGTTTCTTTTAATTCTCCAAGTGTAATAACAAATCTTAGCTGCAGTAGAACATTTATTTTCCCATCTGGATGCACAAGAAGCAAGAGACAAGTTTCTTAGCACTTCCAAAAGAGAATTTATCTCTTAGCTGGCCAGATACTTATGGAAACAGCCTGTGAATGGAGAAGGCAGTAGAGTCGCTTGGCTCCATTCCCACTATCACTAAAGAATAGCTAAAAAAATAAATCCATATTTTATCATTATTTTTACCTCCCAGTGTACATCACTAAAAGGGTTTATATGCAGCCCTCTTAATTGGCACAGCCCCTGCTGGAAATAGAAACATGCTGATGAATTGCTCATTCAGATTAGGCTCCCAGGAATATATTGTGCTGAGAGACACTCACTTTTATTTCCTGAATTGGTTTAACGATGAGCACTGAGCAACTCTTCCTGCACTCCCTCCCTCCCAAGAACCCTGAACTGCACTGCAAGGCAGCAGCTAGAAGCTCCACAGTAAGAAATATCAGCATGTAAATAGCAAAGCACACCTGTGAACAGCTGGGAGTGGGCCTTCAGATATTGTGTTTTCCAGCTAAACACATAATTCTCAATTAAGTGAGCAATTACCTGTTATTGTTTAGCCCTTGAAATTCAGCGTTGTGCTGAATCTATTCCCTGGCAATGATCCCAGTGAAAAAGCAAGTCATCTCTTTAGGGTACAGATTTATATTCTCTGGTAGTAGGGTCACTAATAACATTTGGAAATAGGATTCACTGGTAAACTACCACGACTTCAAAAGGCATTGAGCACCTTCAGGTCCCACTGTAGAAAGTTCTGCTTCCAGAATATATATGTAGAATGTAGAAATTTCTGCTTCCAGAAGTCATGGCTTTCCTTTTCTTCTAGCCACTTGTTCAAGAGTGTTGTCTACAAAGTTATATGGTTGTTTTTGCTATTGCGAAGAGTGGGAGATAAGATTATGAAATTTGGCAGGTCTAGGTTCTATAACAGGGTAAAAAAACCACAGTGCTGGTGAGAAAAATCCTCCTGAATTGTTAGTGAAAAAGATCATAGCCAAGAAAACTGGGACAAGTTCATCTTCCAAGAATGGTTGTTCAATAGACTTGAATTGCAGGACAGATAAGGCTTTGTTTTCTTAAAAACTTGTAGCCATGTTGAAGATTAAAGATTGATAACCCCAGACAAAGATTTTCTGGCTTTCAAAAAACAAAAATTCTTTTTTTTTCCAGCTGAAAACCAAAAGCTGAGTGCTAGCCACAGATAGGCTCAGCATAGATGGTAGAAAGTATCACTTCAAACCTCTCTTGTGCTTTGTGGATACTTCCTAAAATATTGAAGAGAAGAACTTGAATTAATCTAAACCCAAATTTTCTATCCAAAAAAGCTATTACCAAACATTTTCCAGCACTCTCAGCTGCAATGCAGACCTGTGAGCATTTATATGCAGACCACAGCTGTTTAAAACTGTGTACATAAGATAGATGAAAGGTTGAGTTCAATCTAATGGTATTTTAACCTGTTGTTTCTGGAAACCAGATTATTTGGGTTGATAGGTTTCTGGTTCTCATCTTATAAAAAAAGTGAATTTCTAAGATAGCTTTTTAGCTCCTCAGTCCTGCAGATGAGGGGTGGGGAGGAGAGCAGCCCCCAGGGTGCAGGGGGACTGAGGACAGCAGAACTTGTTAGGCTTTGAAAACTCCTTGAGAAAGAATTGGGAAAGAGTCACATTTCAAAACCTGGAAAGAGCCAGAGCAGGGAAGGCTTTTAAGTGTTGTTCGAAGTTAACTTGCACATTGGGTTAGGCTTTATTCAGTTCTATCTTCAGCAGCACCCAGCTTGGGCAATACAAATCTGATGCCACTCATGATGGATTGCACACAGGACCAATTGGAGCCCTACGAGCTTCAAAATGGATAGTACAGAGACCAACGGCGGCGGTGCAGTTTTTCATCAAATGAAATGGAAAAGTGATTTAATAATTCTTTCTGTCTTAAATTGCTTAAAAGAATTTTAGACAGTTAAAAATTACATGGATTTTGAACCATATGTGTGAGAGTGGAAAAAAATAAGGGTTTTGTTTTTCCTATTTTTAATATGAGCCAGATGAAACAAAAAGATTGTTTCCTTGCAAACTATAGGTCAAGTACCAATGTAGGATTTGAGATGGCTCTGTAAGTTATCATGTTATCTTTCTTCCTTGACAGTATACCATTATGTGGTGTATCATTTCAGCATTTACTATCTTTCATGTCCTTTTATCTTCACACTAGGATTTCTTTCTAAATTCCAAACCGTGCATTTGGTTTCATTATATAACACTGGCTTTTACAAAACATTGGCTCTTCATATTCTTTGGTTTCATATTTGTCGACATCAGGCTGAAATAGTAAACCCTCTACGTCTATTTTATCTTGTTAAAGATAAAAACAATATGGCAAATGAACTATTTGAGGAACACTGCTTTCAAATTAAAGGAGAGGAAAAAGTATTAAGTGTCACCACTGAGTTGAACTATATTGAAATCTTGAACTGAAGTGATTTTTTAAAAAAATTGAATAAAAAGGTGACCCAAAATGCTACAACTGTCATGCAGGACTCTGTTATCTTAAATTATTTATTTAACATCTGGTAAATATTATCCAAGCCATAGTACAGATAAATTGAATAAAAGAATACCAATGCCAGGGGAAAAGAAGAATTGCTTAATACTGTAAGTATATAGAACTGTTCCACAAAGCAGCTCATTCTCTCTCTGCAAGGGGAGATGAGAAGCATGGTATTGGGGTAAAATGCATCTGCTTCATTTCACCCTAAGTATGAAGCTATCAAAGCAGTTTTAGAGATTTAATTTAATCTCAAACACAAATTCTATGAAAACAGTCTGACAGTGACATGAAATTTTACATAACTTCTTTTACCCCTCCCCCTTTATAATGCAGCTTCCCAGCTGATTCATTTTATTTTATCCTATGCGTATTGGGGATCAGATTGAATTTTCTTTGAGAAAAGAAAATAATTAAGCCATCTGTAAAGCTCTGGCTGGGCATGAACATAGCAGCGCAGGATAGAATTACTTGGAGGGGGGAATGAGGTCAAAGAAAAGTACTGCAGGGGAAAAAATCAAGTTCTGTAACATGGAGAACAAAATAAAAAGAGGATGGAGTCTGAGAAGGGGGAAGGGACCTAAATTCCTTGTCAGTTTGTGGGTTACAAATGAAACAAAAGGCTTATCTTAAATATATGCAGGTTTAGAGATTTTTTTTCCTGGAAGCTATTGAGAGCTAATTAAATTATGATCAAGTACTAAGCATTTCTCCGGTGCTTCCACCATCACTTTCTGCTGAGCTCTTCTTGGTTACTGGATACTGCTCACGAAATAAGGAAGATTGATTCCCAAATATTTGTTCCTATTCCCTCCTTGTGGATTACATTATACCACTTTTCATTCTTAGAGTCTTTGCTTAAGCTGCAGGATATAAGGGCCCTATTCCCACTGCCAACTACAGCGCCCAAGATTAAGAGGCTGCTATCGCACCGGAGTTCAGGAGGGTAATGAGCAATTGAGACCACCAAGAGTCTGCAGCTGCCAGAGCCTGGCTCTGCACTCCCAGCAGTGAGCAGCACTCAGGACACCCCAACTGTGCGTGCACAGGCTAAGCACAAAGATTATTTCTCCCCACTCCACGCTCACTGTATTGAGCAACAAAATTTGGCAGCCTGCTGCCAGGCACTGGGGTTGGCCTGGTGCTGCCTTTCTCCCCAGGCAGCCACGACAGCCTGAAGGCTCCAAAGAACACTAAAGTCACTGGGCAAGCTGGGATCAAGCGTGTTGGTGTGAGGGTCAGGATAATACAGCTTCCAGTTTCATCCTGGATTTTAACCACAGGTCTTACAGGACCCAGCTTAACATACCAGCACCCACAATCTCCTCCTAAGTCCCTCCGTCATCCCCACCTTTTGGCCTTGCTAGGCAGCCTCCTCCTCCTCTGATATGGGCAGAAAGGGCCAAAAGACATTATGTACCCATGAGGTTATGGTGAAGGGGTGGATAGACACATCTCCCTGCCTAACAGGGCTTTTTGTAGAGGAATACCTTGTCTCCTGCCCCAAAGCCAGTGGGTTGGAACAGTTCCCTGTTAACCACTCAGACTTCTGTTTCAACAGCCCAGGCTGTGGATGCCAAACTGGTTTCCCAGAGCCTGCTTTCCCAGGCCCTGCCACTCTCCAGGAGCAGCAACCACCCTGTACTGGGCTGCCCCTTGACCTGGGGAGAAATATCCACGTGAGAAGAACCTGATGGCTAATCGTTATATAAAAACCCATAAGGGAAAACCAGAGGCCAAAACACAAGCCATGAGAACTTCCTCTGGTTAGTTCATGGGCAGTGTGGAAAGTTTAAACCCACTCACAGATTCTGCAAATGGATAATCATAAAGATTAAGTGAAATGCCACTGAAATCTGTAACTCACAGAGCCAAAAGCCTTCCTCTATAGTTGTTCCAAGGTAAAAGCTTTTTTTGTAAGAAATAATTTTCTGCCATACCTGGATTTTTCTTGCAATCATGGTTAGTAGCAAATCTGAATCTGTCAGCACAGCCGTATAATTTAAATAGTACAATTCACAGCTGACAGGGGATTTCCACCGACTTCACTTGGAAAATATGTCATTTGCTAGCTCTTGTTAACAGGTAGTAAGGCATCTGTTGCTTGCCCACGGTTACGCAGACCAGCAAGAGACATTACGGAGGAGAAAGAGAAGAGAGAGGGGTTGACAGCAGCAAGCCAGGTGCAGAAATGAAGCTTGTAAATTTGTGTAAAATGCAAAGCAAAGACCTGTTAGTAAGTTGCTGACACCCCAGTTTATCTGAACTGTCTATTGCAAAGTCTGTCTTGGAAGTTCTTACTCCAAGTGCCAACCACGCAAAAAACCCAGATCTTGAGATAACCCTCAGCATCATCTGAATCATATTAGAAGTGAAGTTGCTGAAAGACTCCCAGTAAAATTCAACCCAGGCAAGCACAGTCAATGTCTCCTTGAAGGGCAGCAGCAGGATGGCTTGGCACCCAAAGCATTATACCAACATTTTTATCGGTTATATTGTAATCTCACGCTCTCTTGGAAAGGCACATGCTGTCTCTGCAGTTCTCAAATTAGCTGTCCATGGGCCAGCATTAATGCTGCAGGATAACAGGATTCCTTGCTTCTTTGTGGTCTCAGTCACAAAATGATGGAAAGTGGGCAGGAAGATCTCGGTAACACCATCTTCTTCCCAGCAGATCACTACTGAAATGAGGAAACAGGATTCTGCCCTTGCAAACAACAAAGGAAACCCACCCATCTTTGATGCAGTCTCCTTTATTTACAGGGATAGTGTCAAAATCTGCTCTTCTTAATTGTAGAAGGACCATCAGCAGAAGGCAATTTGCCTGGTCAGAAACCTGTAAACCTACATTTCTGATTAATTCACTGTCCAAGGAGCCCTGTCTCCCTGCTCCTTCCCCTGACAATCCTTGAACCTACTTCCCTTGCTGACTATTTCTCACTCTCTTTCTCCCACATGCTCAGATAATTGTGGTTAAAAAGAATGGATTCACCAGCCTCCTCATCAGTCTTTCAGAATTCTTTTCAGGGGATTAGGTATGTGTCTTTATCATGCAACCCAACACCAAAAGTTTTGTTTGAACTATCAGTATACAAGAGAGCACTTAGCTGTTTCTTCACCGGGATTTGAAAGTGTTTCTCATGATTTTTCAGTAAACCTGTATTTGTTTATTGATAAAGATCCATTTGATAATAGCTATAAATATCTTTCAGTATAACACTCAATATACTAACATTTGGGTCTTTTTCCAGAGGAATTAGACAAAATTTTCTATAAAACAACTTATCCCTTTACCCCAGGAGTTTGTCATGATGAACTCTTTAAGCAATGTTTTGGCAGGTGATGCCTAATGTTCCCAAACTCGTGCTAAAGCATTAATGATAGACTCTTCCATAACCTACAAAGTCTTAAACAAGTTTTCTTCACTGATTATCCCCACTATCTGTATTTCACCTGCAGATAGGTCTATTCTTTATGGTGACAAATGGTGACTGGAAGGTCTGTTTACTATGTACTGTGTACTCATAAGGTCTTAAAGTAATTTAATGTGAAGGTGGGAATGTGACAAAAAAAGTTAAATAGGTTAAGAAAACTTATTTCAAAAGATTGGGTTTTTTTATTAGGGACAGTTATTTCTTGTGCAGCTGGACTGCAAAAGAACACACTGTAAGGTCTGGTTTGTGAAATGCAGAAATTCTAGAAATACAGTCAAGAATTAAAAGCACTTCCCAATTTATCCCTCTTTAGATCCAAACTGGATATCTTTAAAAAAATATATATATAATCTGTACAAAGAACTTATGAAGCTGAAGAAGGGAATAGGAGACCTAATTAAGTATTTCTCTCAAAAACAGAAGAAATAATTAGTAAAGTCCCTTCCAGCCTTTAAGTTTCTGGGTCAAGATAAGGACCATTTTTGGGGCTTGGAATACTGTAATATCTGCAAAATAGGATTTTCTGAATGGTCTAAGCAAATCAACTAGTATAGAAAATGTATTTTACTGATCATATAGGTGATTTCTTAGTTAATATAATTTTTTTTATCATTTTTAACTTAAAAAAAAATAAAGGCAAGTATTACCTGGACTCTGGTTACTGAATGTACCTAACCTCAGTGTAGAGGCAACTATGATACAAATCATCTGAAGATAATTTCTCCCATATTTATTCTTGAATGATTGGAAATATTAAGGGCTTTTTAGTGTGGTTCATAAGTCTTTAAATAAAAGCCCTATACTTATAACTTGTTCCATCTTCACTCACAGAAATCACATTTGTCTTTCAAGTCCAAGAAAAGAAATCAAAGGTCTCCATAGATGTTTGTGAAGCTTATCAAACTGCTATTATATTGTAGGCCAGTTGTTTCAAGTAAATCACACAGGTCAATTTACCAGGCAACTGTTGCAATTCATACGAAAAAACAACCAGTGCTAAAAATAGTCCAGGACTAACCAAGGTTACTGACAGCAGATTGTGGAAAGACAATAAAAGTTTCACCTGAAGAAAGAGTCCTATTGGCATAGACTATATCTTGCCAAAGCTGTTAGGTAGCGTTGCCTGGTGCTTAGTATTTTCATTACAGAGCTTACAGTCTTTGAATTTGTTCACAAGCTTGTATCTTTATTTTCCTGCAGGAAATTTTCCTATTAAGTAGGACTTAATCAGCTTACCCCTCTTACTGAAGGACATACCAGCTTTGGAGAAGGATGCCATGACATTCAAATCACAGATTACATTATTATTGGGTAAGCTTAGAAGTAAGTTGGAGAAGTGCATAGAAATTACAGGTCTTATTTATAAGTCTGCCAAACATACCAAGCCTGAAATCTGTTAGAATTCTCTCCCCTTCTCCCCAGTAATTTACATCTTTAGGTGGATTACCATCCTAAGTCCTTACAAAGAGCTTATCTTTGAACACAGGCTGGAAATATTTTTCAAGTGCTTTGTAACAGAAAATACAAAATATAAATATATGATACATACAAATATATGATGAAACAATGAATATTACCAAATTCATTTTATTTCACATCTTTAAAATTTATTCCTCATTTAGAACCTGTTAATTGACAGGAATTTTGCTCTTCTGATAGTTTTGTTTCTTATCTCCTCTGTGAAGAGATGTGTTGTGGTGGTGGTTTCTCCATACATCTTATAGAAATGTCTCTTATAAAAAAAACCTTAGAAGGCATTCATAACTATGGCTCCAGATGGTCAAAAGGAGTTAGAATTTATTTTTTTCAAACTTCCTAAGCCATACTTCCTTAGCTGCACCCCAAATACCGAATGTATTTGCCCTACAGAAGTGACAATTACACCTTAGAAAATCTTAAATCAGGTGTAGACTTTACGACACATACATGGAGTACAAGAGAATTCCTATAAATTTAAATTCCTAAAAACCTGCAAATTTTTTTATCTTGTTCCTTAGCTTCCCTGTGAGAACATAATGGAAAACACAGTGCAAATGTTTTACTGCAAGCAAAATATATAGCAAAACAGCCTGTGACCTGCTTATAACCCCTTCCCCAAAAAGAAGAATCTGGGGCATTATAGTCCACCCAAATTAACATGAATTCCTGGAATAATGCTGGAACAAAATCCTGCTTCAAACATATATTTCAGGGAAGAACTTGGAATATAGCAAAATGAATAGGATTCTATGTAGTACATAGAATATATTTTATGACATGACAAGCCAGCTGCTTTCTGTGACAGGGAAACAGCCTGTGTGCATAGAGAAGAGATTGTTATTATCATATGCTTTAATTCTAGAGACAGTTCTTACATGGCTCCTGTGATATTCTCATAAGTAAAAATAAATGAGGTATTCACATAACTTCTAGTGAGAAACAGAAAAGCACAATCTAGAAAGGTCTGAGGTGGTTTAGTCAGGAAGGAGGACTGAACAAGTGACAGGAGTAGAGTCTTCAAGTTACAGTTGCAACTAATCTGTTTTCCATGTCCATCACGCACAAGACAAGCACTAATGGATTTATATTTTAGTTATATAGTTAGGTGTCAGCAAAACCTTTGGAACACTGGGGATAACAAGGCACATGAAGGCTGAGTTTTCCCTTGTGGGAGATATCTAAAAGCAGGCTAGACAAACATCATTAAGAATTGCAAAAGGGTCACTGATCTTGCCTTAGGATGGGGAAAGGTTCAGAAAAGCTCTCAGTGTCCTTTCTGTGCTATGATAAAATATTTTGCATCTTCTCAGAGCAAAACCTTTTTGCACACTGGGACTCACAGGACAGGCTCTCCCCCCTCTTTCTGTTCAGATGACCTCTGACATTTGCCCACCCATTCATTAATTATAGTCTGAAGAGTGAGTCTGGGGAAGTGACACTCACAGAGCATCTGAAACACACACACACACAGGCACAGAAGGTACAGCTACCTCCAGGTACTCTGCTTAGCAGCTCTGTCCACACCCTCTAGGAATAAAGTCTCCTGTAGGATTTTTGGTTTTTACCATGCTTAAAGACCCAGCAAACAACCATTCATTGCAGCCTGCCCACATGGTATACCCAGGTGGACCGTAGCTAATACAGACTGCACAGTCCATGTGTGAAACACATGTGTGTGTTCTGCCCCAATACTGTGGGAGCTGCATAAATTACACATGTGAAATGTGTCAAGCAAGTGTAGACATGAATCTTCATTAATTTCTTGTACAAAATAGCACCAACTATTTCAACTCTTTATTTATTTATTTATGAGGAGGGATTTCAGGAGAATTGGTGTAATATTCAAGTTATAGAAAATAGAAGATATTATTTACAACTGTGCTGTGTATTACAGTTGTAATGTTGGATGCCAAGATTTTCCTTCCCTTCTGTGACTTTTACTCCTGCACATTTATTACTTTGTAGAATTGGAAATTCTTGCTGCAATATGTAAATTAAGATACCACAGTGTGAGCTTCTAGAGGTAACACAACATTTTAGCCATCTGAATGCTGCTTTAAGTTCTATCTTTACTTATCAGCACTATTTAGTAGCTGACACTTAAAGCAGATGGGAAGTGCAATGACTTTAATCTTTCTTGCAATGTATCAGTTGAGTTTTTCCAAAATATCAGTTCAGAAGAAAACAAATCAGAAGAGCCAAGGTTGAATTAGTACACTAAATCCAACTCCCAGTTCTTCAGGGCTCAAAATCTGCAGCCACTACTCACTTGTACCTGTTGAAGTAGGACATTGAATACAAACTCTGAAAATATGAGTTTCACTCCTTAGACTGAATTTGCAGGTCACTGAAATTGTCACTGGAACAGGCACACGTTTTTAACTACCAGCTTTTTATGTGTGCCACCTTCCTAATGGAAGATGGAATTGCTGGCTTCTTTAGTTGGTACCTCTAAAAAACCCTATATCAGGTTTTTTATTCTTTTTTCAGCACGAAAAAAACCCTGGGCTAAAAGAACATGTAGGACAAAGAGACCACTGTGTATGAACGAATGGTAATATTTAGAAAATTGCAAGTTTTCCCTAGTTTTCTCAGATGTCCTTGCAGGGTGGAAGGAAGTCAATTGAGACACAGAGCCAGCAGAATTCCCAAAAGCAGTTCTGCAGTCTTGCTCCATGAGTTCTTCAAATCCATAAAAAATGGCTGCTCTTACAGAAAGAGTTATCAGCCCAGCACTTTGTTTCTCTGAGATGTCTCTTTATTCTTTGTTCCTCTCACTTAAAATAAAAGTTATCCATTCTGTGTTGACCTTGAAGTGCAGGACTTTCAGTCTCCCCTTGCAGAGTTTGGCCTAATACAAAGAACAGCTGGTACCACTAATACTAATGGATTTCCTGGTTTTAGTTCAAATATAGTAAACTTTTAGTTTCATATGCACTAAATCTGAAGATAGGGTTTTCATATTTGTTTTTCTCCAGTGAGAATCATGGGCTTTAAATGCACTTTTAGAAATAAAAAATGGAAAAAGGGAGAAAGAAAGTAGTTTTTAATATGCTGGCAAAAAAAAAAAAAGTGTGCCATTTTCTTTCCTCCCTGCATTTTAGTCCACTCCTGTGAAAGATCCTAATCATGACCCCAGAACTGATCAGATGATTTGTGGGACCCCAGTGAGAACATGTACTGCAATGGAAGAATTTAAAACATAATTATATGTGTTCAATAAAATATCTGTCAGGGCTGTTTCAAACTTTAAATTAACTGTATATGGAGTGTGAAGGGGTCAAACCAGTATTAGCACAGCACTGTATGAAGTTTCATTTCCCTGTAAAATGGGAGAGTGCAGAGGAATGGGCAGACCTAGGGCCAAATCCTGCCAGGGCTGAGTCTGAGAGCAGTGAGAATGGGGGACCCTCTTTGTGTTGGGGGGACCAGCCCTTTGCAGGACAGAGAGATGTCAGGAGAAGGCTTTGCAAGTTTGTTTTACACATCAGAGGTTCAAGCAGGCAGGAATCCATAATGACTGGTCTAGCAAATCCAGGGTACTAATTACATGCATTTATTTCTCATGCACAAGGTTCTTTTGAAACTTGCCAGTGTCTACAGAGACCTTAACCACCATTTACATATTTTTGTGATGGCACCGTATAAATCTATAGTCTCTGGTATCCCTCCCAAACCCAGTAAGCTTTACCTGTAGCCAAAGGCACACATGCTGACATGACAAAGATTAATTTCTAGGCTAGAAAGTTACCAGAATGGAAAGTCAATAAAAACAAATATGTTCTCGAAGGAATTTGGACTGCTGAGGGAAATTTTAGCACCTGGAAAGCAATTCTTTATGTAGTCAATAAATGGAATATTAAAAATATAAAGTAGTCTCAGAGCATAAGGTTGGTCACAATAAGCGTGTTCAAGGCAAGTTCTACTAAGGGATCTTCAGGGAACACTTCTTAGTAGGGTAGTGCTGAAACTGAACCAAACAATCCTCATTCCATATGAGCACTGTATTCCTACCATGGTGCCCTGAAGGATAACAGCCCCTCAACAGCATTAAGGAACTGGTTTACTTAATGTGAATTGCTCTCCTTGGAAAAAAATCTGATGATCGTGTCACAGCTCAGAATGAAATGTGATTTGTGATGAGTTAAAAACAGTTTTGCATTTTAGGTAGTAGATGTCTAGGTAGAAGATCCCCATACTAGTAGGTAGCAAAGCCATTTTTAAGGTGCCTTTTTCTCTGCTCGAGTAAAGGGAAAAGTGCTCCTGTCAGTCTTCCACACTATATGGAAGGTGATGTGGCCTGCTGGTGTTTTCTCACAGCAAACTCTGTTTCCACATGATCAGAACTTTTGCCCCAATGTGAAGAGTTTGTCTTTTACCTGATCTTCCAGAGAAGATTCCTCTTGAGATTTTTCTCTGATTATTTCTTCTGGTTTTCCTTCTTGCTTTGTTGTTTAGCATCAACGAGAGAAAGGCAAAATGATAAACATCTGCCTAACATGAACTCGAACTGTAGCCAACTTCAATTCTCGTCAACATTGATTTTAGTGCTCTGATTATAGCCCAAATCCTCTGCTTTCTTTTGATCTTCTTTCTGAGTATTTCTCTACCTTGATACTTGATGATGAGACAGTATTTGTCTTAAGCACCAGCAAACACTTCATTTGGGTTTCTAGCATCAGGCATCCTGCTGACATACATTAAAGGTATCAAATGTCTCCACTTCCCAATTGTCAGTTCATATTTTGGTGTTTATTTGCAGAGTCTGGCAAATGTGTTTTTCAGCTATCAGTCACCCACATTTTGATATCAAAACACTGTTTGGACTGGGTGTTTATTACTTCCTGCTGTTCATTTACACAAAACAGATATTTTAATGGAAGTAAGTATGGTACATGATTAAAACTTAACAACTGCAGTTCTTAGAAAATGATACATGGATATGTGTGCTACACCAAGCTATCTAATCATGCCTGCATATGAATTTTTTTCTCCTGAAGATAGATTAATGGATCTTTAATCTATTTACTGCCAGTACACTCTCAAATTTTATTGCATCTTTTAATAAGCGGCTATTAAACTTATATCTGTGCACATGTTGACTCTTTGGGTAGTTGATCCTTGAAAATGCCATAACTCTTGTTTATACACAGTCATATAATTTTTCCTCTTCTTTCTAGGCAGGGAGGCACTGTAAATATCAAATTTGTATGCATTATCTTTGATCTGTATTGTTGCTGTTTGATATTAGGCAGAAATTAGGAAATGTTTCAACTTGTGTGAATACTGCAGTATGATTGTACAATGAGAAACTTACTTTTAGTGCATTCATTCCTGAAAAACAGTGCCTGCTAAGCTAAGCCAGAGAAATGTGATGTTCCAGTCTTTACCCCAGTACACTTAGCACAGAAATGAGCTATGGTCACTGTGGAGTGTCTTTGGAAAATGCTGACTTTTCCAGCAGCTGCATCTGTGTCATGTTAGTGTACACACACAAAAGGTTGTGGGTTTGGTTTTGGTGTTTTTGAAGTTTAATGTTGTCTAAGACCTCCTTGGAAAAAAAAGTGTTAGGAAACTTTGAGGATTTCAAAAATTCTGGGTCCGAGTTTCGCAACACAGCAGTATTTTGAATTCAAACTGTTCTGCCTTCTCCAAATAAGCTTCTGGGATTGAAGTAGTGGAGTTTTTGCAGAGAGAAGAGCAGCTGAAGATGAGTTTTCAGGACTGAGTGAAATTTTGGTTTACGAGTATAAAGAAAATTACCTCCATCGTTTCTGTCCTCCTAATACCACCTGTATGTAGGTCTGTTGGCAAAGTTCCTCCTCACAAACCCACTTTTGTAATTTGTTGTCAGTATTTAGGAGTCCTTAAGTGTCCAGCTATTTGAGAGATGCAGAAGCAGAGGGGGAATAGGGATGGAAAGGAGCTGCTGAGCTGCTCTCATAGACTGGCTCCATCCCAGAGGATGAAAAGCAATGTGATGGTGCATTTATTGGAGTGTTTCAGAGAAAGCTGAACCTGAATTCTCCACACAGCTGGACAGAATCACTTGTAAGCTGCAGAGATTTTCCCAGCAGTGCTCTTTGAGGGTAACCTTCAGGAGGTCAATGCAGTGGGGGTTTTTTGGGCTTTCTGCACTGGAGCAGATTTCTCTCATGGAAGCATCCTCAGCAGAGAAAGCACAATAAGGGTCCAGGGCTTCCAGAGCTGCCTGCCATCAGCAGCAAACTGCAGGGGAACTGCAAGGGAACTGCAGGATGCAGTGATGATGGAGAAGAGAATTAGAAACTTCTAAGACTTTGCATGGGGATTCTCTGCACTTCTCACTACCTGCAGTCTGGGCAAGCTGGGTATAATGACACTCCTCTGTGTATTTCAGAATAGTCTTCCTGGCCTTCTTATAGGATAGTTTTCTTTATTTTCTATTCACGTCAGTGGTTCAAAAGCTAGAAAATTACAGAATAAAACATATTTAGGGAATACTTTAAACCCACTGGTACTTCTGTTTAAAAGAATACAGGTTAAGAACCTCATAAATTCAATTAGTAAGTCAGAAAACCAAAATTTTACCTACAACTTCAGTGCTTTTTTTCGGTTTCTCCTTCTTATATATTTTTCAGCTATTATAGATGTAGAATTGTAAGTACATTTAAGAAATTGGCATATTTTATTTAGTTTTTTCCTTGGTTTTTGATCTTTAAGTATGTTACTTTAAAATTTTTTCCAGGTCTGCTATCATCTAGTATTGAGGCATCTGTTTATGTAACTCAAGCATATTTTAAGGCTTGTAAGAGCTCTGAATCTGAACTTTTATTCTTCTTGTCCACAAAATTCACACAGCAAACTGACTGTTCAATAAAAATGCATATATAATATTCATTGAATGTACTTCTGAAAAGAAGTGTATAATTTTTTTATGTCTTTGGTGAGAAATATTACTTCAAAAACAGTCTAAAGCCAAAGGGAATTCCAAACACAGATGCTTTAAAAAGTAATTCTTTTCTTTTTAATTCATTTTTAAAGTGATCACACAGGATTCAGAAGTGGAAATATAGCCCAGCTTAGCTGAACAGAGGGTAATAAATGCAGGATTTATAAATGAGACATGCTTTAAAAACATAACAGTAAGAAAACAAAATCAACAGAGATGTACAGAGACCAAGTCTGCAGAATAGGTTCAATCTAGTCAAATGTTTATAAATATGGGATCATCACCAGTACTGCTTACAAGTTGTACAAGTAAAGAAAGTGACCTGGTGCTCTTTTGTCTTACCAAGTGACAGCATATGGAGAACATTTGAGAGCATGTACAGTGATCTTTACTATGTCCTACTATAAATTTCAGAGTCAACAGGGGAGATCATCTTTGTGGGCCACTTTGTGATTTTTTTTCCATGTGGAACATCGTGGGCTGATCAAACTTTCAAAGCAATTATTTCACTTACAAGTATCAAGCCTTTCAAGGGTTATTGTTTAAACGCTGATGTGAAAGTGGGTCACAGAGAGTGGGTCACTTCCATTTACAGTGGTAATCTTCCATTTGAGTGGGATCTATGGATCTGTCATTCCATGTGGGACAGAGCAGAAAGGTGTTAGAAATCTTTCAAGCCTGTGTTTCTTAAAAACAATAGGAAGTTTGTAAGTTTGCACATGCAGCTCCTTGTGTTGAACCCATTTTGCCTAAATGACTGAAAACCACATCCAGAATTCTAGCTGGATAATCCCAAATTTTACCTCTAACTTTTGGTCCTGTTCTGCAAGAGAAATTCAAACAGATCCTATCCAAACTTGGAAACCTTTTGAAGGTTTTTAACTTACAACCTCAAAGTCTATACAATATGAAGGTTTAATGAAACCATTTCTGTTTGGCATACATGTAATTTTAATGCTGCGTTATTTGAATTAAATAATTTATAGCAAAATGGATTAATAGTTATTGCAATGACTGATATTTTTCAGTGCAGTACCTAAACATCTGTGCAAGTGTAGGATGGCATTGTGCCAAGCTCTGCACAAACACGTAACAGGAACCCAAACACACAGCCTGAACAGACAATTCAGAGGAAAGAGGGACACAGAATGGCCAGAATAACAGGCACCAGGAGCACTTTTTGTCAAACCAAATACATTTAGAGGCCTGGAAGGACAAAGTTTTTTATATGGAGCTGAGTTGCTGGCTGCCTTCCAAAAAAAAGGACTAGAATATATGGAGAAGATGAAATGAGAATCAAATGTAGACAGTATGCTTAATCTTTTCTTAAAAAAAATAAAAGTCATCAGAATGCTTTTTTCATTAACATATATAATATTATTTCCTAATATTAGTGACAAAGTACTTATAAGGAGTGACTGCTTTGTCACAGTAATATATTTTGTTGTTCCTTTATTTTATTCATTATAGTAGTGTCTGAAGAACCCAATTAACAGTCTCTACAATATCTGGGCTGTTTAAAAACAATTGAACCACATTATTCTGTGTAGACAAGAAAAAACAAGAAAATTCAGAACAGAAACCCAAAATTTAAAGTAGGTACTTTTACTGTGTTAAGATGTTTTTCCACTAAAATGAATTATTCAGTTAAGAAAATCCTTTGTACATAGGAGGAGAGCACCTGCATGTATCACTGAGAAGAAAGTTCATTTTGAGGTGCATAGTGAAGGTGTAAAAGAGAAATATTCTTGTGTAGTGTGTCACTAGCAGAAGGGTGATTTATTCACAAGGACCTTCAATATTGAGTGACTGGCTGATTTAAGTCTGTGGGTTATATTCATTGTAAATAAGTGTGAAGTGATACATGTTTGGGAAAATATACTCTTGGCCATGTAAAATCACTGGTGGACTGTCACTTATCATTAAAAATGAGAGGCCAAAAAGCAAACCAAGTGCTAAGAATTGTTTGGAAAGCAAAAAACCATGAGACCTCTGTCACCATGATGTCTCTGTGTTTCCACTGTGCTCCCACATTATGAATAGTTTATGTAGCTCTGGCCCCTAATCCCAAATCCTTCTATTTAAAGAAAGCTTATCCTAGAACTGGAGAAGGTTCAGAGGACATTAACAACCACCAGAATCATGGAATGCCTAGAGAAAGGATTTTTAATCTGAAAAAAACAGTAAGTGAGGAGGCCCATAAACTCATGGAGATCTGGGCTGGATAAGCTGACAAAAGTTGCACACTGTCTTTTCCAAGGCACCTTAAGAAGCCAGCAAGTAGCAGCTTCAAAAAGAAATAGAAGGAAGTGGTTCTTCATAAAGTGCACAAGGAAGTTGTGGAATCTCCTCGCCTCAGTTAAAACCAGATGCTCAAAGTTTGGTTACACATTTTGATCCAGTGTCGTCATCCTCATGCTCTTATCAGCCAACACTATTTTACAATCCTAGCTTTCTTTTGGAGTGCCTCCACTTTCTCTGCACTAGTGCACCAGCTGCTGCTTCCATAGTTGGAAATACATTTCATCTCAATGAAGCCTGGGGGGAGCTATATTTAAAATAAAGGCTAAACTGCTTTACTAATTGCAGATTCTGTGTGAATACTCACAACAGAACAGCAACCAGATCAAAACAATGCTACCACAGACCTGCAAATTGTTAAGGAAAGAAAGTCAGGACACAAACAAAGCTAAAAACAACTCTCAGCCACTGCTATGTCTTCACTGCCACACTAAAAATCTTTTATCCTATCAAAACTATGTCACTCAGGAGCCATGAAATACTTAGCAGTAAAACAAACAATCATCAGTCATACATGAAAAGGCAGATCCAAAATGTGTTAAAAATACCTCTAAACCATAACAAAAAATACTTTTTAAAAAAAGTGTTTAAAAATAATTTTGCTTTACTTTTACTTTATTAAATAAAATCTTACTTATAGAAATATTATTACTGAAATGCTCAATAAAATAGTTAATAAAATTCACTTGCATGTGTAACTGTGGTTTAAATGAGTAACCTGAATCTACAGGTGAAACAGAGGTGCTGAAAGTCAGACTCCTAAATTATTAGGCTAACTTATAAACTGCCAAATACCCTCCACTGTTCCAGTTCCAAAGTTTACTGAAAAACAGATCTCTTTCTTAGCTACCCCACATGTACTTTTGTCCTGATGTAGATGCTCCTGGCCAGGTGTAAACTCTATTAAACCCCAGACAGGGCATTGCTGCTGTGTGTTAGCTCTCCAGAGACTGAAGGAGAAGTGGTTGCTCTCACTCTGAAATGCAGAAGGCATCAGGGATGATATTCTTACCCTACTATGATCTGGGTAAGTCAGAAAATCCTCAAAGATGCCTAAAATCCCCATAAATTGAAAACATTGAAATAAATGCTTACAGCTGGTCCGTCACAGCCCAGTGTCTTGTCTCTAAAACTGTTTCAAAGCTGAGGAGGGAATTCTGTCTCCTTCACCCAGCCCTTGTCCTTCCTAAATGAGAGTCCTACCTGCTCAAACTCTGAGAGCTTTCACCTTGAGAACATGACATTTTTGAGATGGGAAAACTCCTCCAGGACATTATGCCTTCATGACATTCTGGTCAAAAAACAGAGTGCTGTAATTAGATAAATAGGCAGACAGACTAGACAAGAGACAACCTCAAAACATAAAGGAGGAGGAGAAGATTATAGAGCATGGAATTTGACATACTTGCTGTCTCTCAGTTTTTTCTGGCATATACAAATCACATTTTAGAGTGACAAATGGATGCACATTAAATTTAAGGACAGCTGAAGCAAGGTAAGAGTAATTTACTCAGTTTGTGATTTCCACATGTTCTGCATTTTGTTCTGTTAATATATCTGGGGAAAAAAAAAAAGAAAATTATTGCATGGAACCCAAATTTCAAAATTATCTTTTCATATTGTACTTATCTCAAGAAAGCACCTACCCATCACTCATGGTACTAACAGTTACCTGTAGAAACAGTACTGGGGGTACAAAGTAGTTTCCCAAATAATTTGGGCAACTGTATGCAGCATGGAAGAATGTCTTTGCATTGGTTTATATCCTTCTGTGGAAAAAATAATAGACAATATAAGAACTTCTTCTCCCCAGAGTATTATTCATGATGTGGATCAAGTCAAATTTTCTGTGGACAGATTCAGAGATTAGTTCTAATTCTGATTCCCTCTAATATGATTATTGCAGCTTTTAGGTAACTTGTCATACAAGTCAATTACATCAGACTGTCAATGTATCTAAAACTGTTCTTTGGGGATGCTGGAAAATGTTTCTTTTTTCCCTTTCCTGTCCTACAATATTTTTTTTTTTTCAAATTTCTGTGTGGAAGCAATTCTAAAGTAGATTTCATTTTGACCTGGAGATCTGGTTGGGGAATTTTAAGTTAAAGACTTTGGGGAGGAAAACAGTGATTGTTTGAAAACTGACTGCTAGCTTGTCATACTGAATATTGATGAAACTTCCTCATGGACAGCTTCATAGAATCCAAAATGGAATTTCTTCTTCCACTGTTCCCAGGAGATCTGAAAACCACATCTACCTGCAGTTTATCATGAAATATCAGAGATTCAAGCAGTAGATTCCTCCTCAATTAGTTAATGGAGGAGAGCCCATCAGGGATGAACAAGAAACACTTTAAAATCCTTAAATAGCACCTCAGTAGTTAAATACTACATAAAAACATGGTTTTAGATGTGAGGATGACAGAGGAAAATCTCTGATTTGCCTTTTCCTCCTCTGAGTGTCCTGTGCACAGCAGTGTCCTGGGACTTGGTCATGTTAGCTGAGGTCATGGGGAAAACTCCTGCTTTTTGTCCCAAGCCAGGTAAAAACTGGAAAGAGAAACTCCCCTAGCTTTATAGAGTGGGAAAATCAAAGGTTGCTCAGAAGCGAGTGTTTTAGCTTTGGAGTCCCAGAATCTGTGGGGCAAAGTTCTGATAATGGGAGCATTTCTAGATTTTTTTTTTTTTAAGTTTTAAAATACTAAGAAAAGTGATTCAGTTGATCTAAGTCAGGAATGGCTCTAGCTTCCTTACAAAAACTGAGGGGGCTGTGTAAAGGTTAGTTACAAAGGCGAAAATAAATAATTCTTGGTGTAATTTCTGGCTAGTACACTCTTTATTCTCACTGATACTGCTTTGACTTTCTAGCAAATCTTTAAAAATTAACTTTTCACTATTCTTGAAGGAAATTTTGAAGTATATAAATGGTAATTTTAGTGCAAAACACATTCTGTGAACTGCTTTTATGCTGAAATCTGAACGTTTTAAACCTTTTTCCCATGCTGGGTAGTGAGAAAGATCTCTTTATATTAATTCGGACTTCATAGATGTCACATGATAGGAATACATTCCAAAAGCCAAGATACAAGATTACTCTTTAACCATAGAACAAACCAACAGGAATTTTAATCAAGACAATATCCAATAATGACTGAATGTTTTTGGAGGTGATCCAGAATACACATTTGGGAATTTTAATCTTGACTGCCTTTGAATTTTGTAAAAAATATTTTTAAAGTTTGGGGAATATGCCACTCCAGCTGATTCCAGAAACGAGCCATCTAAGGTATTAAAGTGTTTCATCTGTTCAGACATTGAATATTGCAAATCTGTTTCTGTAATTCATACCAGATAAGTTTGCGATGAATGGGCCCAAGTGAAGGAACTTGTTTCCCTTAAAGTAGAAGAGCAAGTCAGAAATGGAAGAGAACATAACTAAGCCAAACTTCTGTTTTTAAATCTTCCTCATATTTCAGAAACTATTAAGGCAGCTGATTTTCTGAACTTCTCATCAGCTAATTTAAAATTATTGAAACTCTCCTGTTCGCAGTACTGTGACAAACTGAAATTTCTTACACTCTGTTTGTGTTTCCACATGTGTATAGATTCATCTGTGTTTCTGCATATTTATTATCATTGAAGTGTTCAGAAAATTTCAATCACTGTTTTGCAGAAGGATCATGTTATCTTCAAAATACATGTGTTGGTATATCATGGCTTTAATGCTCCAACCCACATGTGTTGTGTTTTGTTTGGGCTTTTTCCACCTGAAGCAGATTCCAACAGGCTTTACTGAGTTCTCTGAAATGCTATTGCAAACTCTGACACTACTAAACTATATGTATTATCATAAAATTATTGGCTTATCTGTCCCACAACTTCCATTTAGGGTAATTTTATATGCAGCCAATTTAAAACAATTTCAGAAAATGAATCCATCTAAATTGCTCATTTTAGGCTTGCACGAGGTCTCATTTGAAATATCAATATCAATGAGAGATGGGATTTTAGGCAGAAGGGGATTTAAGCTTCTTTGAATTAACAATAATGGGCATTTTAGAGAGCTGCTAATCTTCCCTAAGAAGAACCCACTTTCAGCTATTTTGAGAACTGGTTATGATGATAACTAATATTTTAGTAGAAAAAAATGGCTAAAGTATTCATGCTTTTGTTCCTTTTTTGTACTCATATAAATTCCCATTCCTTTGTTTTCTCCTTGTAGCCAATCACACAACTCAATCTTCTCTGTGCAGTGAAAGTTTAAAAGCCTAATTCTCTAAGTCATAAAACAAACTAAGCACAGAAAGGAATTTACAGTATGTTAAAAGAATAGGAGAAGAGGCTAATAGAGTTGTATACATTTCAAGGATAGATATAATCAAGTGTGTACAATATAAAGCAGAAGGTTCATAATGATTGAAAAAGGAGAAGGAAAAAAAAACCTATTTTGTAGTAGCTGCATGAACTCTGGCTGAACCTTGCTATTTGGCAGCCTCCAGTAAGGACAGCCTAAGATGAGGCATTAGGGTTTGAATCTGAGAAGTTGACATCAAGCAGACAGCAAGACATGATATCTTATTTTCCTGAGCTATGCTGACACAAATTGAACTCCACTTATTATTTTCTTATGCCAGTAAAGTTGCATTTGGCGTTTAAGCATTTTGCTTGCAGATGTTGGAGTGCTGGTTGTCTTAATTTAAATAATTTGCAGATTGCTTGGTAGTATTAAAAGATAGAAACTCATTCTTCATATGAGTCCAATTTTATAAGCTTTATTTTTTTTCTCTGACCTTGTGCAAGGTAAGAATTTGATATTAAATCCAAGTAGCCCAAGGGTACAAAGCCAGTATTCTGTGCTATTCAAAACTGGGAGTGGAGAAAACTTGCTTTGAGCTGTTTAACTGGTAGATATGTGAAGAAAGTATGAAAATTCTTCAAAATTATTCGAGCTAAAGAAAATGAGAGTGTTATTTTTTTGTCAGGCAATATAAATCATAGAAATAATACAGATCATATATTAAATAGCAATTAGTCAATGTTTCTAGCATATTCCTCATTCTTTAAGGGAGTTATATATCAAGATTAACATCTATCCCTTTTCACAGAACTGAAGAGATAGGTGCATGGTTGTCATTATTTCTGTACACAGGGTGCTTGAACATTTTCTGTTTTTTCCATATAGATGTTACACTTTCCCTTAAAGGAAAAAAAAAGTACTCTTTTCTCTTGTATGTTCTGTTGCTGTTACTTTCTTGTTCACATTTATAGGCAAAACATTCTAAGAGAATACTAGTGGGTTTTTTTTGAGAAGAGAATAAGATGTCAGTTTACATTACAACCCCCCAGGGTAAATGGAGAGAATTCATAAAGGTTTAGAAAAAATGTAGTGCTTTATAATGAAATGTACTTCATGTAATTTATGACTGCACAGTTAGAGCATAGTGTTTCTGTTCCATTTTTTCCTGTGCTGCCTACAAATACTCAACAATTGTCTAGGGGAAAAATTATTTTATGACTTATTGAGAAACAATGTAACTTGTTTTCAACTCATTTTGCCAAAAGAGTTATCTTGGAGAAGTACATGGCCACGTTGTCAGATTCTGCTAGCCATCTATGGATGTGATCTGGGACCCAAGGCAGAGGAGATCAGGTGCAGCCCTGCTGAGAGATGCTGGTGTCAGCAGGGTCCTCTTCACATCCCTCCTTTTCCTACCTGAAAAACTAGAAGGAATAAACTCTGTCCATGTCCACAAAATGCCTTGAAATCACCACCTGAAAAACATTTGGGATTGCTAATCGCAGGAAAATCTAGAAGTATTTGTGACAAGAGACAGTTGGGCCTGCTCTGTCTTCAGTCCAAATAAATATCACATATTTAATATCACTGTCCATGCAAAATGATTTACCTAGATTGTAGTGAGTTATGAAAAATGGGAAGACATATGTCAAATCACAATGTGTGTCTTAACTAAAGTGACATTTGAGTGGGATTTGATAGATCGCCCAGAAAGTCATTGAAAAAATTGTATGTCTATTGGACTACCAGGGATTAATGAGAGCAATTAAGGATTACACAGACAATGCAAAAAAAAATAAATTATTTACTTGCCTTTGTCTTCACCACAGACAATGTTTGTGACACATTTTCTCTTTTGTGGAAATAAAGATCAGGTACTGTCAGAAGCTGCAACAGAGGATATACTCGAACAGAAGGAAAGAATTAGAGAACCACCAGCTATTGAAATGGGAGAGTATATTTCCAGGACTTCCAGAGGAGCTTAAGAATGAAATGGTTGAACTGCTAAAAGCCCTAAAATTCAGGCTCATTAAAATCAACTACTGCCTGATCACCAGTGACTATCTTTAATAAGAGAGCTACAGATGATCCTGGGAATTGAACACCAATTTCTTTTCTTAATGCCAGGGGTATTGTGAAACAAAAATAAATAAATGGAAATCATAGTAGAATAAAGACAATGTCTACTTGGCAAAGAAAAACATACCTCCTCACTGTATTAGGGTTTTTCAGGCACATTGTTCACAAAGGAATAAAAAAGTAATTTAAAACACCTTTGACAACACTCTGAAGAGATTATTGAGAAGTGGCCAAAGGAAAAGAGACAAAATAATTTCAAGGATCAAAGCCTGGCAGCTCATCTACACAAGGACTGTGAGCACTTCACAGTGGGTCACCTCTGAACTCCTTTTGTGGGTGATCATAATGAACAAGTTGAAAATGAATTAAGTGATATTTCACCAGTGCAGATGTGGATGGAGAAGGTGACGGTTAAGAAAATTGTTCAGTAAATTAACCAATGATTTCCAGAAATCTGGAGATGTTATAACAAGGAAATATCATTTAATGTACTATTGGTTTAGGTAGTTAAGTAATAATTAAGACCTTGTATTTAAAGCACTAATATCAATTTAAATGTAGACTGGAAAAGCAGAGACTTGTAGCATGCAGATATCCCTGGACTGGAATCAGTAAATTTACACATCATGGCTCTTATGGCTTTTACTTTCCAGCAGGACTTGCTCCATGCTATTAATGGTCAAATGGACCCACAGCTAAACTCAAAATGGAAACGTAGAGAGCAGCTGTGTTTTCTGCAGCAGAGAGGAGCTTAGCTGAAGACCAGTGCACTAGACAGAGGCAGTCTGTCTGGAGAATATATAAGAAAAGCAAACTGGTATGCAATACATTTCTTCAAGAAAACCATAATGCAGGGTCAATTCAGTCATGTGCTTTTCTATTTCTTCCTCTTGCATTACTTCAAGTCATGCCAAAATAAATTAAGTTGCAGATCTATTATTAAACTCAAGGCAAATTATCTATGGGTTTCCTAAATTTTATTCCTGTCTTTTAATTTCTTTTTTTTTTTTTTTTTTCTTTAGGCCTACATATGCTATACTTTGCAGTCAACTCTGGTCAAGCTTTCAAATATAGCTTGGAGCTAATGAATTACTGCTGTATTCAGTCACTTAGACTTCATGAATCCGTCATCTCCTCCTGAAAACTGCTCTGGTCTGGATCTTTAACTAGTGTAAATTAGCACTGTGCCAAGAGAGACCTGAGAGATACAATACTGTACAAAAGTCAAGGACCCAGCACTGCAGTTCTGTGGCACTATTACTACAGTGCCATTTCTGGGTTACAGATGGTAACAATTATATAAGGTAGATCATCTACAAAAAGAAATAAAAAGTTTTATTCTTATTTATGAAAGTCTCCTCCTTTGTTGTCAAATCTATTAATCTAAGATAGTGTCCTGTGAATAGTGTAGTTTGGGTAATACTCATTTATTTTATGTGGTTTTTGCTTATACTTTAAGAAATAATAGAAAAAATATGGAAGCTGGATCAATTTTTGTTTGGTTGTTTTTTTGATAGAATATTCTTTCTTTCTAAAATTTTATTATCAACCTCCTTTCTACTTTTCCAGTGGAAGACTACTTCAAGCCACAGGCTTTTATTCCTTGGAAGCCTTTTTCAGCAGTTTGCAGCTCTCCAGGCAATGAATTTAGGCTGAATCTTTGCTGTACCCCTCGGGTGTAACACACCAGGCACAAAACCATGGCATGTAGCTCAGAGCACAGAGCCAGCAAAGGAAAACAGAAATACAGCAGGAAGGAACCAAATAGAAAACCCTTGTGTATCTTGTCCTTGCATTTAGGCAAAAGTACTGCAAGCTGCTCAGATACCTCCAAGACAGTGTGTGTGAAATATCTTGTGAAGGGTTGTGCTTAAGCCTAGTCTCTGCTTGTTTAAATTTATAAATATCATAAAAATCAAAGATATTTAATTGCTGGGTGCCCCAGCTGGTTAGAGCATGCTGCTAATAGCACCAAGGTTGGGGGTTTGATCCCTGTATGGGTCCTCCACTTAAGAGCCAGATTTGATGATACTTGTGGGTCTCTCCCAACTCAGAGTATTCTGTGGTTCTGTGATTATTGTTCAAATTATTCACCTACTTTAGAAGAACTTGGGATTTGTGCTTCTGGACTTGCACATTATGGTTTCTCTGGGAGCAAAGCCGAGTTCCCCCCCTATGAAAGACCCCTGATCCCAAACACATCCCCTCTTCTTTCTCCCTTCCTCTCATTCCATCCCCAGGCTGTGCTGCCCTCCCACTGAAAATTTTGTCCATGTTACATCTTGTACATGATCCAAGCCATAAAATAATCTCTGACATCCTTCTGTACTATTCCTTTAGGATCATCATCTCCAAAACCAATATTCTTAGAGAATCCCTTTTTCCTCCATGGTAGTCACCTGCTGCAACCCCAGCATTAACCTGAATGTCAGGTGCCTTCGTGGTAGGGGGGATTGGGAGGGTGGGAAGGAACAGGGACAGACCTCTGCCAGAGCAGTGTGTGTGCTGGAAGACTTAAGGAAACTGAATTCTGGGATCACTTTCCTCCCAGGTTTCTTCATGCAGTTAATAAGCTGGAGGGTAATATTAATATCAGTAAAAGAGCATTGCTTCAGGGAGGGAACTGGAAATTTTAATAGCTATTGGTCCAAATTCCCTCTCACCGGACTCCACAGACATTACTAAACTTAATCCAGAGAGGAATTTGGTCCACTGGGTTTAATTTAAGTATGTAATATGATGCAGTGTTGGGAAAAGAAAAACACATCTATTTGGTGAATGTATTTTTGGGATGTCTCTGCTAAGTTCAGAGAGTTTGAAGCTCATTTTTGTTCACAGTAGTGTGACCACAGCTAGCATGCTGTCATGCTGTGTTTTGGTTTCAACAGAAGGGCAGAATGGAACCAGAGAATGAAGAGAAGGGACACAAGCAGATGATGAGAGAGCTGAGGATCCATTTGGGGAATTGAATCTGTACCTTTTACAGGAGAGGTGGCAAAGAGAGCATACATCCACACCATAAATATAAGTGTTATGCTGACATTAAAATGAAACAGCATAAAGGCATCAAGGTAAGGAATTAGAGGATAGATAAGACTCTAATTTAATCAAAAACTATGCAGTAAAAAAAGCTTTATAGATGCTGAATTCCATGAACCTCAATTGCAATGAGAGTCTCTTGATACTTGAGCCAGAATGATGTGCAGGTGAATGTGATGGACACTGTTCCTCTGTGTAGCATTTTCATGTGAAATTTAGAAGGTGTTTCTTTTTTTCCTGCTGGACTATATTCCATCAACCTTATTCAGTCAAATGATCTCCCTCAAATCAGTGGGACAACCTTTGTGAAAAGGCAGAATTATTTATTCTACTGATGGCACAGAGCTTTCCTGATATATAATGGCAAAGAAACAGAGGATTTATGGCTGTAATATCAACCAACTTCTGTACCCGAAATCTGAAACATGAGGGATAAAATATGCTTTCTCTGTTGGAGAAAAAAGGTGGAGGAATTACTTTCTTGGCATATACGTTAGAAATGGCAGCACTGGTGAGATTATATCTGTTATCTTCAAAATTGCTTTAAACCAGAAGCTTGGGTAACAAAGGACAGAAGTTACTTTCATATTAGCATATATGTCATGTTTAATCAATCAAAAGAGAACTGTAATTACTTTGCTCTCTTCTTAGCTAACTTTAAAGAAAGGAAGTCATGAACCTATAAAGTAAATGTCATCCTGTTTAGATAGTTATAGTTTTATAGGTAATTTGTTGCAGATTTTATGCAGATAATTTATAATTATTTCCTTTCATGCTCATCTTTTAGCCTGGAGTCCAGTTTTAACACAAACATAAGGACTGCAGATGCACAGAAAGTATCAATGAAACTACCTATTTTTTTTCCCCAAATTTGGTGCACACATTTACAAGTTTATCTGCTACTGTACAGCTACTGAACTTGCCAGTAGTTTGAGCTGCATATGCAATATCAAAGTGAAAAATCAAGTGGTGGTAATAATTAGTAGGCTTTTTTTGATGACCTATGACTTTCAGAAGGCATTTGCATGGGAAGGAATTCATTTCTTCTCCCAGCCTGAGCCCTTAGTATCACTTTGTGTTGTAGACTTTGCAATAGGTGGCTTCCAGCCCATCATGCTGGGGAGGAAACAAATTGCAGAGTCAGTTGAGCAGGGAACTTTAAATTGTCAAATGTGTTGAGCTGAACATGCAGCAGCAAGAAGACTGTGTTTGAAAATAGTCTCAAATTGCCACAGCTGCTTGACTTTAGCATGTTTCCCACTACAAAATAGTCTGTATTTTCTGCTTCACGGATAAAACCCCTATGTTGGAAAATCTCTGAAGTAGTCCTGGGAAGCAAAACAGAAAATGTATTTATTCAAGACAAGATTTGTTGCAATTGCTTGCTGCCATCATAAGATAATTTTGTTTTCTTTTGCTCTTTAGAAACTTCTTATAGAGTTAAGAGGCAGAAAACTAGTATTCCTAAATATTTTAAAATGTTAAGCCAAAATGTGGATTTGATTTGTATTGGCAGTCTGACTGTTGACCGTCCTTTCTCTTCCAACCTACAATAAATTCTAGGGAAAAAACCCTATTATTTCATCACTCACCAAACTGGAATGATTAAAATATGCACCAGGGAAATGTTCCCCAGCCAGGAGAAATATTGATTAGACTCTAAAGCATTGCACGTCCTTTGCTTTGCTGAGACCCCAAGCACAGCAATCCCATGGAGGGCTGGATAATGACATGGATGCTTCAGAGCTGCTTTTCTCTTTTCAGTGACCCAACACAAACTTATCAGACTAGTTAAGTCAAAGGTATCATGCAAGAAGTGGTACAGCTAGCACTGTCCACCTGCCTGTGCCTGCTTGGCCTAAAGTACTAAATAGCCATTAACATCTGGGTTGATTAGCAAAACCTTTGACACGAGTCTGGAGTGAGGCTTAAGCTTCTGCTTCCGGATCCATGGGGAAAAATGCTTAACCAGCTTTAACCTCTCTGCAACAGCTCCCTTCAGGCTGTTATGAAACATGAATTCATCTGACCTCTTCAAGGTCTGTTTATATCTTCCTGTCTGGGAGATCCAGTCATTCCTTCTTTCAGCCTGCTGCAGACAAATGAATATCTCATGGTACTGTCATATAAAAAGCTACTTAAAACGTTTCAATGCCAAAAGGCCTGCTAGTTTATACTCTTTGAAAAATCAACACAGTGTCTAAACAGTTCCATAATACACAAAGCTTCAACTGCTTGGATTTATTTCTTTCCAGCTCTGGGTGTTTTTTATTCTTTTTGACCAATATGTTATCTGAGTTCACGGTGTATTTCATTTCTATAGTATTAAGGATTAACTTGTCCAGCCAAACAGCTTCAGCTGCATGTCCAATTCATTCCATTATGGGACTGATTTGTCAAAAATATTAAGCACCCTGAGGTCCAAGAGCAGCACATGATACCTGAGAGTCCAGGGTAGGTGTGCCAGAGGTCTGGTGGCCAAACACAGGGAACCAGCATTGGCAACACAGAAAAAGGTCACGGCAGAAGATGGATGGGAAAGGAGAGGGGTTGGATCTATGTTGCCTTAACAAGAGGGTAGCAAAACAGGAGTAAAGGCAAAGGGTGAGACAAAGAGAAAAGGCAGGAGCACAGGAGGGTGAAAATGTGAATGTGCAGGGAGGTCCTTCCTCTCCCACCCTTGAAGGTAAATCTATCATTCTGGTCCAGTCTAGCCTGAGTAACCAAGGAATGCTAATGAAAATAATTTGGGAATTGATGGGAGAGTGTAATGAATAATTCCACACATTGCTAAGGCAGGATTGTTGAATTATAAACGGTGTAAATCTGAAATTCTGGGAGGCTGGAAGAAAGAGTCAAGCTTTCATAGTGTGAGAAGATGGGAGCAGTCCTGGAGAAACTGCAAGGTGTGAGAAATAAACAGGTTAGAAACAAGAAAGGATAAAGAGTTGAGAAGGGGCAAAGAAAGTGAAGGAAGGAAAAGAGAAGTTATCAAAAGGAAATAGAGGGACATGGAAAGGAGGAGAGTGCTAGCTCTAGATGGTGAGGAAGGAGGAGGTACAAGTAAAGCAATAAATTCCTGGTGGAGCCATCCCCTGGGGCCTCCTGACTGCTCCCAGACAGCTCTGCCACCCCAACTGCAGGCAGTCTGTGTTACAGAACTGTCTTAGTTTTTCATCCCCTTTCTATCAATCAGTGGTAAAAAGCACTCAGCATCTTCAAAAAGCTAGAAAATTCAAGGTTAAGACAAAGTTGGAGGAGAAACAAAAGGAGTTAAAAAGAGCTAATTCAATTAATAGCAAAAGTTACTAAATAACAAAAGATTCTGGAGTCATACAAATACCTAGGAGCCAAGCATGCAAAGAAAGCCCCTACGGATTACTTATATATTCAATATAAGAAAATATATATATTTAACTCAGGTACAGTGACATCATTTACACTTTGAAACTTATTTATATGTAGCAAGAGAGTCTTGTTGAAATCTAAGTTGTACAACCTTAAAACAAGCCTATTAACTCTAATTTATGGAATATTATACATGAACACTGCAGGTCCTCACATAAAAGAAGAATTATTTGAGTACAGAATGTACTTCAAATATTTTTAATCTATTTTTTTCTTCTTTGCTTTTTTTTTTTTTTTTTGCTTCAGGTTGTGCTATTTCAACTAGAGTATCTTACTGAATTCTTCTACCATTTTACCTCTTTCCCCCCTATAAATCTATACATTTTTATATTTTCTATAATTTCTTTGGGGGCTGTTTCCTTTGTAGCATATGAGAATATTTTAATTTGGTTTTCTCTCCATTCCAATCATTTGGGGTTAAATTTTCTCTAATAGCCTAATCCCAGTCCAAATAAGTTTAATGAGAAAACTCCAATGTGATAAAATGGAACCACATTTTCCCTCTTAAGCCTGCACAGCAGACTTTTCTGGCATAATTGTGTCGTTCAAGGGTAGAATGAGGTGTGATCCGTGGCTGGCACAAGCAAAAGCTTTCAATGTCGTTGCAGGTAAAGTGGTAAAAAACACCCCATTGCCATTTCCACCCGACTGTTTGGCCAGCCAGAGAAAAGTTATAACATCGACAGTGGAGTTCTGTTGGCACAAGTTGCTTTTCCAGTACAATGGAAAGATATTTCCATTCCAGAAAGACCTTCCAAGAGTGGGCCTGGGCTGAATTAGGCTCGTGTAAATTGAGCCTAATTCCACCACAGCCGCGCAGCCAAGGTCGCGCTCACTCCTGCTGCCCACCAGTGAGCAGCAAGGCTGGCTGGAGGAAAGGCTGCTGCACTCCCTTGTGCTCTCTGAGTGAAAACAAGTCCCCTGCCCTCTGTTCCAGCTGCTGCAGCTCCCACTTGAGGAGGTGTGGTGTTCCCAAGCAGCCATAGTCCCAAAGCCAGAGCCAAGGCACTCCAAGTGACAACCTCTTACAGGCATGCCCGTCTCACGTGCTTTCTGTTATGCCTCTTGTCTTTGATCTCCTCTGCCTGCAACAGAGAAGGAGATCAAAGAAAAGCTGAGCTCTGCCTCTTATCTCTGCACTCCTGTGCCTTTTTTTTCTTTTTCTCTTTTTACTTCTGACAATTGGAGGGGAAGTGAGACACGGAGGGAGTTCCGCCGTACCAACCCCAGCCTCCTCCAACCCCAGCCCAGAGCTGCAAGAAGGCTCTTGCACTGTGGCACTGCACTGAAGCAGTTGACCTCTGAAAATTGCTAAAGGTGACAAAAGCAAAGTTTCCGGGTTTATTTCACAAGAATATCCTGATTCTTATCAAAGACACCAGGGTGCAAGAAAGCACTTAATAATGCTGTAGGCAGCTCCTTCTGAAGAGTCACCTGTAGCCTTACAAAGTCCCAGCAATTTCATTAATGAGCGTGAGACCTGTGTTTTTCTAGAATAACAGAAGAATTTCTGAGCTAATGGTATTATACTTGAAAAAAAGTAGAAAATACAGTCATGCTGAAGAGTACCTGTTCTGTGACAGCTGGAGGAGACCAAACCAAAACCAAATCAGTTCAGATTTATCTGTGCCAGCATTGTTAAGAGCCCTTAACTCGTGCTTTACACCTCTTCACACGTCTTTCCTCATTAGCCACATGGAAGAGAAATTATTATAACATTCCTACCTAGATGGTCTCAATCTTCCCAATTGTCCTATTATCAATAACTTCCAAGTTTTTATCAATAACTTCCATAATTCCCAAGTGAAAGAAATTTATTTGGAACTTCAAAGAAAAGCTTGCAGACCTTGCTTTCTATTTTGTGGTTCTGTATGCTCACAGGACTGCTCCTCTCTTCGGTATTCCCAGAGCATGTGTTGGAAGTAAAGCTGGTTGTCCTCACCTCCTGTGCTCCAGGTCAGCCTGGAGCAGCCCTGAGGACATAAACCGGAATTCTTCTGGGATGAGCTAAATTGGAGGACTCCAATCATTAATTGCAGTTACAGCCCTGTGGTGGTGGACATTCAGCTCACGCAAATGGTAAAAAACAAACCTCTCAGTCACCTGGTGTTCACTGACAACCAAGTGTTGCTCTCTGCAGACCTGCTCCTGTTGCACCACAATGCTCACAACGATGGCCCAGAGCCCCAGCACACTTTAGCTGAGAGCCTCAGCTCCTCCTCAGTGGCAAAGCATCATTTCTGAATATATCAGCTTCTTTCTGAATTTGCTGGACTCTGCATTTTAATATTAATGACTGATCTCACTTTGGGTTTTTCTAATGTTTCTGAGTTCATTAGGTCAAATTCAGGAGCAAGAGCTGCATAAAAATACACTTTTTTTAGGAATTAATTAACCAGCACATTAAAAAAAAATCAAACCACGTTACTTTATGCCATTGAAGGATCCAAAACAAAACTTCACCACCTTTACAGCTACATGAATAAGCTTTTAAAATATGACTGCTTGTTGGAGAGCTGGTATGCACACATTAACAGATTTTTTTTTTTCTCTCCAGCATACTGCTTTCATATTTTCAGTGGCAAATGAACTGAGACTTAAAATGAATGAGCTGTTTAAGAGTAACCTGTCTCCCCTTGCACCTGCATCACTGCTGGCTATCAGTGGAGCTCTGTAGCCTGAGTTTCAGTAGCTCTGATTCATGTACCATGATTATTTTCTTTAGTAATGCATTTGAAAAGCACTAGCAGCCTACCAAGGCTGCCACTCAGCATAGCAATTCCTGCTAAGCCTGAGACATCCTTGTTTATCTATTTCACTGCTCTTCAGAGCAAACAAGCGTCATGTGTAATTCTTCCAATCTTATTTATCTTGATTTATGTGATTATGCATATGGTGCTAATTCTTGCCTTCAGCTGTGTTTGTTCAAATTACACACCCTTCCCTTAAAAATGCTATTGTACTTCTGGAGATTGATCTCTGTAATTCCATGTTTACATCCATTTTCATGCTGTTCAGTTGACTTCCTTTTTATATTTCTAGAGCAGGAGCACTTGCTATAGAAGGCATGAGGCATACACACATGCCTCGAATCTATCTTGCTACCACTGCCTGTCTTTTAATAATCTTCCTGAATTTTTTAATCTGAAATATGAATAACAATTTAATGCCTTCTGGAGGGGCAGAAGGGCTTCCATAAAAAATATCATATTATATGAGTAGCATGGCAAAAGGATTTGTGATTTGAATTATTACTGAACCTCGCTGAGTATCCTTTCACAATCATTTGCATTTATAGTGCTATAAGAATAGGGTCTTTATGTAACAGCTATGGCATCAGAACACTGTGCTTTAAGCTGTGGGCTGTGGAAGTCAAAATGTTGGACTAGTTGGGGCTGAGATCAGTAAGGAGGGTTCCTCACAAGCATGATGGCAGTCCCCATCAATCTATTTTTTTTCATTTAAAGATAAACTCATGTTTCTTCTTGACATCTGCCAGCAGTTTTCTAACCAGGTATAAATGTTAGCCCTCACTGGTTGAATCCTTCAGTCAGCTTTGTTTCTCTGTCTATGCTTGTACACATCCAGGATGGCTGTGTCTATTGTGCTTGAGTTTCAGTCTCTCAGGTAATAAAATATTTGTGGTCTAATTTCAAGAACAGCTGGGATGATGAGTCCTCTAAACTCTCCACGGTCCTGTGTGTTCACTCTGCACTTAATTCAGCTCCTGAGGGTTTCAGTGACAAAACTTGGAGCTCATGCAGGTAGACATCCACAATTGCCTCATTATTTCTTGTGGAGGTAGGTCCTCAGATGATTCTCCTACGGAGTACTTCCAACTCCACCTCTTTCCACCCTCTCTATCCAGTAACCATGTTAACATCTCAGCTATGTTTCTGCACTTACAGCTTATATTCAGGAAACTGAATTATTTCCCATTTCTGGAAAGTCTTTTCCAGTGAACCTGCATTCTTTGAGTTTTTCTGTTGGTGATCCAGGCCTTTTGTTCCTGTGCCTCGTGTTGGATTTGCTGAAATGTGTGTCATTTAAGTAACCCAGCCCCATGTAACACAAACATTCTGATATTCTCTGCTGTGAACCAGACATCTGGCCAGTTACACCATTCTTAATAAACTTACCAGGAAAGATATCCCAGTTCATCACATGGAAGGTGCAGCTATGTACCTTGATAATAGTTGTAGATCATTAGAAGAAAGGAAAATCAGGGCAGGGAACCAGGAGTTTTTTAATGGTTATCTAAACCAGGAGTCTTTTTTTTTTATTTATTTTGATAAAAATTAAAATCTGAAAACTTTTGACTTAGCTCTTGTTTTTCCAGCAGCCATTTTCTCTCACACATTTCTTTTCACTTATTTTGATCAAATACTTGGATGAACACCCACTTTTTTATTGCTAATGAGATAAACTGGAAAGTTTTTAGTAATCACAACAATTAATAGCATTGCTTAAGAAAAGGCTTCTTCATGGAAACATTCTCAGAACATGTTAATTGTACATTTACAGTGACTTTTAGAGGACCTGCCCATTACTGATCTTTGTCCCATTTAATATGGGCACCTTGGTACAGGCTATATGAGCAGATTGTTTTTACTAAATTAGAATGCAAGGGACGACTCTGTCAGATGAGCCCCAGTGAAACAGATAATTACTTTCATTTTAACATTTCTTGTGTTGTTTCATGGTTCTATCTTGTTGTATGGTGTTGCACAGTTGTGGTGAGATGCATTTTTCTTGCAACAAAAATTCCTGGAGCTCACTTCACTCTTGGGGCCAAGGTAGGAGACAAAAGATTTGATGAGGGTCTCCTGTACAGCTGGCAGCCTGATCCCCAGGAAAGCCACCAGTCACTATAACACTTCCCTTACCCCTCTTTTCGTCAGTAGAAAGCTACAAGAGACAGAATCTTCTAACCCTGCTCTTTCCTATGTTTTCTCCTTCTTTGTCTCCAAAATCCCTGTGCTCTAGGAGAGGTATCTCTTGTACTGAAGTGCCAGAAGGAAGAGCTGCTGGTTTGTTGGGTTTGATGAAGGAAGGAGAAGTTTGCTTTAGTCTCTGTTCTTCTTGCACCAGACCATTGGCAGGACAAAGGTCTCTCAGGGGAAGAGTGAGAGGGTTCCATGCTGTGAGCATGGTGTCTGCAGCTTTAGTCTCCAGAGCAGCCCTGCTGAAGGCAGTGCAGGCAGAGCTCACACGCACGTGAGCGCTCACAGGATGGAGCGGGATAAAGACGGAAAGCAGACAAAGCCCAGGGGAGCGAGTTAGATGTACAAGCACAGTGGTCAGGGTGATGATAGGCACACATGTTGCTAGTTCCTCTCCCCCTCCCTCCTGCCAACCACTAAAACAAGCAACATGTGATAGGAGGAGGAGATGGGTGAAAATCCGAAACTGTACTGGAAAAAAACCCCACCCATCTGTAATAGATACATATTTCATAGGTCTTATTTAGGCTTCATTTACGCTCTTGGAATTAATTTCTCTCTCTTACAGAGCCTTGATGTCCACTCCAGCTCCTTTTCAGCACAGTGGAGGGAGGTGGCAATAATCTGAACTGCAGAGCACTGCAGTCTCCTCATTTAGGGAGGGAGAAATATTTCTTTTGGCAAGCGGAGGTGCCCCTGTGCTCCAAGGTCTTAGGTGTACTTAGTGAGGATGGATAAGTAGTGATGACTACATTTGAATTTCATGAGATGGCTCAACTTTCCAGTAGATGTTTCTCAGATTTGAAGCAAAAGAAAATGTGTTTTCAGTTTCCAATGAAAATTAATTCTGAAAAATATCAGTTTTAGTCAATTTTCATTTCACTGTTTTGATTTAACAATTTTATTTTACTTTCTACATCATCTGTGAGGCTTTCCAGAGGCATATTACTGACATGCTACATCTGGTATAATATCATTAAAATCTTCCTTTTTTAATATCTTAGTTATTCCTAAAGGATATTTATATTCACTACTGATAAAAAAAACAACTTCATCGCCCTTCATAGATCAAACTCTCTCTTGTTTTGTAATAAGACATTATAAGAAAGTGTATTGAGTTCAAAAATAACTGAAGTTTCTCTTTACACCTGAAGAGTATAGTTTTAGTACTCAATTTTGTAGGGTGAGGGAACATTTAAATTTTAATAGCTTTATTCTGAAACAAGGCTTCAAGCACAGACGTAAATAATTCAGCACTGGAAAGCCTACGATATGCTGCAATAGTTCCTTGTGTGCCTAGAATTTGTATAGGTAGACATGAAAGCAGATATTGAGCTGCTCTACCCACAGGGGTGTCACCATGAGGCTGAGTGGTTGTAGGTGAGCCACGGAAATTCCCTGTCTGCTTGTCTGTAAAATGGGGATAAGCTATTCATTTCTCTGGAATGCTGTGATCCTCAAATAACAGATGATGTGAACATCTCTGCTGAAATACTGCATCATTAATTTTCCATTGCTCTTTTGCCAGCGTTTGAAGACATTTAGATCTATGATGGTTCAGACTTTAAAGCTACCAGAAGTACTGCAATAACTGTTTTCAATTTTTTTAAGAAAAATCTCCTTTCCTAACATTTGCAACTTGAGCCTCAAATGCATTCTTACAGAAATAATTGATTATGATTCCTGTGCTTTGCTTCTTCAAATAATGTCAGATCTTAGTCAATAATTAATTCAAAGCCATTAATTCTGTCCCCTCTGTATTTTGGAAGCAGGTTCCTGGATGTTGTTGCACTGTGACGTTGGCCAGGAGTCACGACTGCTCTGTAACTCACCCACACAGTAACAGTTTTAATCCTCTTGAGAAAATAAACCAGAAATCAGAAGTGGAAGCCTTTGACAATCATTTTGTACAAGAGGGAGTATATGGTGGGCACAGTTCTTGAATTGCCGGGTTGCTGCAGCCTTTGCTCCAGGTTTTAGGCATTCAGTTCTACCTGAAATGACATTAAAAACAATTTTTAGAGAATTGGTGGACTCTTTCTAGACTTTTCCCTCCTATCAATAAAAGTAAAGCTCAGCTGATCGGAGGTTGCTGATGAAAATTGAAGCAGATTTACACCTATTTTTAAATGGGCATGTTTATCTCCTTTTTGTACAGATAGCACTAAGAAGCTGCAAGGTTTCCTACAAGCAAAGCCATTCACACAGCCTAGCAGTAAGCAAATATAAATGAAACACAGGAATGTCCATATTATTTCTTTTGTTTTAAAAGCTGTCCACAGTAATGAGCTCAACATAACCTTCTGCCCCTCAGATTTCTACAGAGGGATCCACCTGGCAAAGAGTTAAGTCCAGACCAGAGCTGCACAACACAGCCTGCAAGTGTCAGCATCTTTTCCTTGCAAACTCTGTGTGCGTGTGCATGTGTGTGTGTCTGAGCCCATGTTTTAAAGACTTTGCCTAATCACACCTCACTTATTTATAAGTAGAACATGTGGTTTAACTTTGCACCCACTTTTCTACTAGGAGACTAAATGTTAACACCCAGGGCCACCTGTCTTAGATTAGTGAATAGTTTACTACAAATGATGGAACCAAACTGATGGGATTATACTTGGTTCAGAAGAACAAAATTGAGTCAAACAGGCTTTTGTCTTTTCTTTATTTATTTATTTCGTGCTGCAGAAGACGACACTAAAAACAAAGGGAAAATGTGTCTGTAATGCTGTAGTTAAAAAACATCTGACAAGTTTTGCTGACATGTTTTCTGTGTGGAAGGACCTGAAAATCTCATGTCCACTTGACAAGAGCATTTTTGTCATTCCACAGTGACAAAACAAGTGCAAAATGTGAAGTGGTCTGCACATATGGCCTTAGAGGGCACTGAGGTTTGGTGAGGGTCAACTTTTTTTGGATCTGGGTAAATTTCATGGTCCCAGCTGTCCAGATGATTTGCAGAGGACACCAATATACTGAAGCAACCTGCTGTGAATCTTCATCCAAACAGGTTAATGCATGGCAGGCACCCTGTATGGTTCTCAATAGCTTCGCAAAAATAAAACAAACTTTCATCAGCACTAGCTAGCTTGAGCTTTCCTCTCCTTGTCTTCTCATTGAATGGATATAAATTACATAATTCTCCTATGGTCATCTAAAACTCTTTTCTTCTGTAAATATCAATCCATTCTCAACAGAATTGTCAAGGAAAGAGTTATACTTTTATGGATACTGTGTTTTTTAGATTCTGAATTAACAATCCAAGTACTTAGGTACAGCCATGGTTAAATTTATATTTTTTACAAATATAATATTAAAGAGGCAAGAATAGATTTCTTTTGTAATGCACACTTACATACATACACATTCATACTAGCACACACATGAACACAGATTATTACTTTACACTTAGACTGTCGACTCCCTTTAATCTCTATACGTGTCTATTATTTTCCCTTGTTTGTCATCAAACTCTGCTTATCAATGCCCCTCTGATTGGTGTTGGGGTAAATACACAGAGGGTGGAAAAAGTGGAATGGATAGAGATCAATTGGTTGCTTTTCTGGAGCACTTCATATTGTCTGTTGCTCTTCCCACTGAACCTTTCTCCTTTCCCAGGGTATTTTTGTGGTGTCAAATACTGCAGCAAGGCTTTGTCATTTCTTTGGAATGCACACTGCATGGTTGCTGTAATACTGTTGCTCTCGTGTTTTCAAACCTCTATTTTAGATGTCTTTGCTGACACAAATTGGAGTAATTTAAGAGGCAGCTTACAAATAACTTATTTTTCTGTTATTTTAATTCCTTAGTTGCTGATTCACAGGCATTAATGGAACAGCACTATCAAACTTCTGACCTCTTCAACCTTCTAGTCAGAAGGGACTCACAGTATTTCACTTTGTGTTAAAAAATGGTTTCATTTGCTTTCATATTCAATTATCCAAATATTTTTCTGCCAAAGGAAAGCTCAGTGTTTGAGTGCAGGCACTCAAAAATAAGATACAAAGTATGAGCACAAAATTGGACATTTAGAACTACAGATTTAATAAAGTATAATATATATATATATAAAAAATATAAGTTTTAATAAACTTATACAGTTTATTATAACACAATAATCCTGGGTGAATTTGAATATTCTGCCTTGTGTCTTGGCATAGAACATTGCAGAGCTCTTGGTGATAAGCTGGCAGATACTACAGAGTGATCTACTTTGTTTTCCTCCAGGTAAGTGTAATTCCCAGAAATTCCTGTCACCCACCTCTCACTGCCACTCCTTCATCACATCACAGCAAAACCTGCATGGTTTTGCAATGCATGCAGGAAATGGCCTTTTATCCTAATTCCTCCTGCTGTTTCAGTCTACCTCTCTGTGCTGTGATGCCCATCAGGAGAAGTTGGTGTGAAGCCATCACTGGCACACACTCCAGGCTTTCTTGCACTGTTGAAAAATACTGCACTGATCTCCTTGAGCAATGCACCAGTCACAGTTTGTGTCCCTGGACATGAGCCTTCTCAAAAGCATATGACTGAAATGGTGCTTTATTGATTGCAGCTTTTTGATAGGGAGAAAAAAAAGTCAAAAATAGACTATGAATGCCAATAAATACAATATGGGAATTGTGAGTTATTAGGGACATCAGGTTTCCAGCAGATGTTTCTATCCTGTAACAGAAGCTGATTTACCAAGTCTGCTTCCAGCTGGCCTTGGAGCCCCATGGAGCTGAGTCAGCAAGCCAAGCTTTGTGGGGCTGAATCTCCTCTTGCCCTTCACCATCAGCCATACAAATAAGCTTTAATGATTTGAGAGAGCCTGAATTCGTGCTCAGCACCTTAAGAGAAAGTGTGTGGTGGTATCATGCAGTAGCTGCTGAGGAGAGTGGTGGTGTTGGTAAATTTAAGATGCTGATTTCCTCCTCCTGGGGAAAAGCTCCCACTTCTGTGTGAAAACAACCCATGTGTTGAATATAGCCGGAGCTGCTTTTGCATCAAGATGCCTGCCCTGCAGCTGTGAAACCTGCAGATGCATAAATCTCTACCCTTTATGATAAAATCTGTGTCGTGAACGTGTTTTCTTATCACAGCAGATCAGGGAGAGAAGAAGAAGGGAAGGCTGAGGAAAGGCTGCTGACAGATTTGAGCTGCTTGGGAACATGGGCCACTATTTAAAGAAGGCATCTGAGTTGTGCTCTCCCTGGAGCTGGTAATAATTGTGCCTTTTGCTTCTGTGGGAATAGGAGGAGGCCTTTGACTAGCAAATGTTTGCATATAGCCCAAATCAAGTCATTAGTTGCCATGTGGCCAACCTGTATTTTAAGGCCCTCCAGCTGAAAAGTCCATTTGCATATTTATCCAGCCAGGAACATGGTAATTAAGTCTGTGGCATTGTACACAACCCCGAGGAAAGTCTGCAATTCAATAGTTCAGAAAGACTCCTGCTGATTTCAATGGGGCTTGGAGCAGTCACACACTCAGAGGGTGTTTACTGCATCCCAGACAATCTCAGCATTTGCAGGAATGATGAAATTAAAACTTCAAATTATGGGTGCCTCTGCTATGGGAAAATACCATCTCCACCTCTTAGACCAGAGAAAAAGCATTGCAAAAGGGGTGAAGCTTGCTCTTGGATGTGCTCTCCTGGTACTCACGGTCCGAGTGCATCCAGCCCGTCCCAGCTCCCAGCAAAGCCGCTCATCCGTGCCCACGGAGGCTGGGACACGGGACCTGGACCATGCCCAAGGCTCTCAGCACAGCAGGTAGGGGGAAATGATAGTGCCAAAGAGAAACACAAAGCCTTTAGGCTGCCATTAAATGATCTTGCTATAAACAAACAAACAGATGAAGCAGCGGAGGGATACCTGAAAGGTAGATAAGTCTTCCATGTGTGGGGAAAATGTCTGTGGTAGGAAAAAGGATTTAGCAGAAGTGAAAATTCTTAACTGTGTTTTATGAAGGCAGGCCAAAACCAGTTCCTGCATCTGGAGTGTTGCTTTGCTACAAGAGATGTAACAATCTTTTGTGTAATTCAGAAAAAAAAAACAAAACAAGTGTGAGCTGAAATTTTAACTGCATCCATGACTGCAGATGGGCTTTCTTTTTTTAAAGGTCTGAATCATATTTTATTTATTTATTTATTTATTTGGATTTGTATTTCTGGAGACAAATACTGCTGTAAATCTCCAAAGTCCTTTTGATTACAGTGCAAATGTACATCATCCAAGGCTGTCCTCTTGCACAGCATACCTGTGAAACTTTCATCCTTCAGCAGCAACCTAATGCACCATTTGTCTGGTTTGCATATTCTAAGCAGCTGATAACTGCTTAATTTACACAAAACTGTGGGGAAACCCACGAAATATTGTCAAATATGAGTGCCATCTTAAAAGTAAATTGAAAAATATCAAACCCTTTGAAAGGTGGTTCTACCTCCAGCCAAGGCTTGTGCACTGCAATTTTTCCACCGTCTTCCTGCTCCTGTGTCTCGCTGAGCCTCAGAGATCTTTGCCAGCATGGGTGGGCCATGCAGGAAAGTGGAGATTCCATAGCATATTCCATATTGCTGAATGAAAAGGGGAGGGGAAAAGAGGCCTTGCAAAAAGAGAATGACCCAGAGGCAGCTAAGGATGCCTGAAAGAGACAAAGATGCTGGGCCTGATTCAAATCCCATTCAAAGCTGATGGAAACATTTCAATGGGCCTTGGATCAGACCTCTGCAGTGAAATGAAATGGGGAAATAATGAATGGCTTCAGAGACAAACAAATTGGGAAGTGGTGCAGGGAGATGGCACGTCTGTATAGAAAAAAGTGCCCTGGCAGGGAGAAGAGGGCCTGTGCAGTTGAGAACTCAGATAGGAGCTGGCAGCTCACAGCAAAAGAGCTTGGCAATGACCTGAAATACTGAGAGAGATTTGTTTGCTTGGGGTTTGTAGTGTGGGGTGGCAAACAAGGCCCAGAAATGCAAAAAAAGAAGAATGCCTGACTGGAAAACAGAGCTAGTGATTCCAGCCAAGGGGACCCATCCCAGGGGATTTCCCTTCCCCCTGTCCACTACTTCATGGTTTTAGCCAGAAGTTCATTTTTAACCTTGGAATATCTTGCCCTGAAAAAATGCATTCCAGGCAGGTTCTGTTGTAGCAATCTGTGGATGTGACCTAATAAATTCTCAACTGCTCAGCAAAACATCTAGGGCTTTTTTTTTATTTAATTTTAATTTTTGCACTTTTTTAAATAAAAAATAAAAATACATAATGATTCATCATGTAACTGTTAAATCCAGATTTTATTCCAGAGTTAAGCTAAACCAGCCTCAGATCCTTCTTGCTCATCCTGGCAGAAAATCCTTTGCCTAAGGTTTCTGGGAAATGGGAACATATAAGAAAAAAACCACAACAAACAGAAGTATGAATTTAATTACCAATACTATTCTCCAACCTCAAAGGGGAAGAAGAAAGATAATTGCTTAGGGTCTCTGAGTGGAATCCTGTCCCCATGGCCAAGACAACAACCAGTCTAGCCAGCATCTCAATGACAAGAGAGCAACGTGCAGTGTATTTTCTAGCGTCAATGATTCTGCATAGAGTCATAACAGGTAAGTGAAATGGTAATTAAAAACTAAAGGAAGTGCTGGCCAGAGGTGAGAACAGGTGGCATGGGGAGGGGGCAGCAATTTGTTGAGTATAAAAGGGCAAGGTAAAAATATACAGCAACAATAAATGCAACATTCTCATGGGGAATTTTTGCAGACTGAGAAATAAGAATCTGAAATGGAAAGGTGGAGGGGCTTTTTCCCCAGCCTGCATAAAAGAGCCTGGACAATATGTGACAGTCCAGCAAATGCTAACAGATTGTTATGATAAATCAAAAAGCCCTGTGGGAAAACAGATTTGAAGTGGCAATTGTGTTTGTGAGGAATAAGTGTGAGCTCTTGAGGAGGAATGGCCACAACAAGGAGGGGAGGATGTGGTGGTTTTGGGGGATAAGGGCTGCTGGGGGATTGTCCTGCTCGCTGCCCATGGAATGGGGTTTAATTCAGGCACGTGAGAGAGGAGACAGAATTTTGCTCTGACTCCTGGGCCTCTCCAGTGGTGGAGGCTTGAGGCAGCATCTCTCAGAAGCTGAGGGGAAATGGGCACAGTGGTGAATTTAAGTGCAAACAGAATCATTTGGACAGAAAAATCTTTTAGCGAGAGCAGAGTCCCTTTGGTCATGCCCTTGTTTGGTTTTGGTAAATGGACACCCAGCATCTCTAAAATATTTTATTGGTGTTACAGATGGCTGTCCTAACAGAAATATGTCCTCCTTTCAGCTTGGAAAGCCAAGGTTGATCTAGTCTTAAAATTTACCAATTGGATTTATCTTTTCCTTATTAAAAACATACACAGGAAGCACCTGAACTTTTTTGTTTAGAAAACAGGGAGACTTGAAGTGCTAATATATCAGATGATAATTCTCTTTAGTTGGGGAGGAGAGACTCCCTTCTCCTGAGGTTACAATTCCTTGCTGCCAACATGCAAGTGATCCTCCCTTCACGCAGATAAAATTATAGAGAGATATACACAAGGACTCTACTCCTGAGTGCTTTAAGCAACCCTTCCATTTTTTTGGGAGTTTTCATCTGGTTTCCTAAAAATCTTGAACTTTTATCATTCAGATAAAATTATAAAAGTCTACTGAATGTTTCTCTGACATAAAATACCTTCTAGCAAGAAAATAGCACCTTGTCATGCAATGTCAGGTCTGATCTTTTGAACCTGCTCACAGATTATTTCTGTAAAGGTTTATGAATTGTCATTCCTATGTTTGTTTGTTGCTGCTAAATGTTTCTGCAAGTCAAGGGTTATAAAGTGCATTGTATAGACACATAAAATGAATTTAGACTATTTTACTATAATTCTTTCTAAAATGTAAGCAATCAAGAGGCAGAAGTCTGTAGGAATCACTCCTTTCACAAGTCATTTCAGACTGATTTTAAATTTTGATACACCAGGGGAGAAAAATATCTCCCTGTATGTTTGCAAAATACCTACTTCAGTGCAAACTGTATTTTGACAGAAGTCTTTGATCTCTATCAGAGTGCAAATGACTGAAAATTAAACATGAGGAAGAGCATGGGGAAAAGTGTTCAGCACAAACTAGGCAAGGGGGATCTTTTTCTTCTTCATTTGAAATGTCATTTAAATTCTCCTTCATAGAGAGGTATTAGGAGACCCCACATTAGTTCTGATCCTGCTTTGTTCCCTTCCTCCTCAGTCACCTGCAAGAGGAGATAAGTTGTTGAGTTTAGGCTAAAAGATGTCAAGTGGGACTGAATTTTCTGGCTCTGGGGCATTCCCAGCCTGCGTGGGGCTGTGCCAGACCCTGTGGGCCCTGAGTTGCAGGAGCCAGCAGCCACAGAGGGCTCCAGCAGTTCATGAACATACAAATAAAAGAGATTAGAGACATTGCACAGAAAAGTCAGAAAGTATCTGTTGATGTCTGGGAAATAAATTTGGTTTAAATCACAAAAGGTTCAACACTTTGTGGCCTCTTCTGTCTGCCATAGCTCTACAACTGTCTTAGCTTCTCATGTGTAAATCCCTTTTTTGACAGGTACCTATTGAAAATACTCTTTGGATATTTTAATAACCCATTCCTCCCTGCTCATGAGAAGGATCTGATGAGAATAAAAACAGTGTTATATAGGTGAAAGGCAGGTGGTGAATTCTTTATTCCTTGCCAACGTCAGCCTCTACCCAAAATTCCAAAAGTAAAATATTGACCCAATATTTACATTTTTACATTTTTACATCATATACATGATTTACATTTACGTCTCTCAGATATTTGTATGTATTTTCAACTTGGGTCAGTGCACATGAGTCTAGCCTGTTAGTATGTCCTGGCAGCTTGTGTGTTAAACAACAATTTCAAACAGTTTAATTAACACTTTTCTTCATTTTCTGTTCTAACAAATATGAGCATGTGAGTCCCATGAATAACAGGAATCTGTGTTTATGCTGAGAGCTTTCAGCTTCTAAGTGTGCTCTGTGATCCTATAAAAATGTCACCATTTAACACATGCAAATTTAGTGAGATTCACTGCTTTAATATTAAGTACATACTTAATTTTTTTACTCAGTATAGCTTCTCACCTCCTTGCCAGCCAGAGGTCTTGGAGATTATGATTTTTTGTCTCCTACATGTTCAAGGCCATATGGGGAAGGCAGTGAATCAATACAGCCCCATCAGCACAGGCTGTGACTGTTGCAGGGGAGCAGAGCAGTGCAGGATTTGCTGCAGCTAGCCCAGCACATTGGCTGCTTTGGGTATCTCTCAATGTCCAAGCACGGGGGGCGTGGGGACAGACCTGCCCTTTACATAATATAATTTGCCACATTCTTTCAATGGCAAAGTCACAATATTTCCGAGAGTGCTGCAGAAAATTAAAGTATCATTTGAAGAGTCACGTGGGAAGAGCTTGTTGGGATCCTGCATCCCTTCGCTGCTCTAGGTCTGTCTCTCCAGATCCCGCACTTTGGGTGACTTTGTTTCTAATGGAAACATAGAACAAGGCCAGCCCCGAGCTTTGCAGGGAGGTTGGTTCAGTTCCTCCTCAGCCTGCTGCAATATTTCCAACCGTGGAAGTCTCGGGGTGCGGAGGAGAAGCAGGGCTGGTCTCGGTGGGGAATAGCCACAGCAGGGGTGGGTTGGTGCCCTACATTCCGCGGCTGCCATGGATCGACCCGCGCAAGGGAGCGCAGGTAACGCGCACACAGCGGGCCACAGGCAGCTCTCTTGCTGATAACCATCTGGAGAGCGCACACTTCAGCTCACTCCGACTTATTTTTAGGCACCAAGCTTCGTAGTCTTTAAGGGCAAAGAGAGGGGAGTAAAAATAGGCCAATTAGTGTAATTTCTGAAAAAAAAAATTCCTTAAAGATCTTGAGCAATTGCAAAGGTGACTTTAAAATTTAAGAGGAATGGAAAACAAATGGGCTGGGTAAGAAATTTGGGGCCTCTAAGAAGATCACTTAGCCAATAAATTGCCTTTTTTATTCGAGGATCTTTGAAGTATCCTCCCAGGAGGGGCTATCTTAAAGCTAGCGTTTGTTAGTAGCATTGGGTTGTTAATGGCTTCCGAATGTACCTTGTATTTTCTAATCTTACTGTAGCCTTTTACATTCCCTAATTGTTCTGTTCTTTTTTCACTTTGTGTTTGAAGTTTTGTGTAAACACAAGGTGACATGTGACATTATTTCAGGCTTGCCATGATCTATTCCCTGTTTGACTCACGTTAGTTTGTCTGCAGCATCATGAATTTTAGGAAAATATTTCAGTCCTGCTTGGAAATCTCGGTGCCATCAACTCATTGGACATCTGGTTTCAATTTACAACGTATCTGCCTGAGGGTACATAGCACCCCCAGAGTAAATAATAATAACAATGTTAATAATAATAACAATATCTATAATATAGTAATAATAGATGTAAATGAAGTACATGTTCTTGTGTTTCCAATGCGGGAGAAAACAAATTAGAAAATGAATTGCCTGGAGGTTTGCATTTACATTGCACGGATGGTTTACATTTTAAGCAACATGAAAACAGACTGCCTTCAAGAAAGACCATGAATATTTTGGGAAGATTTATTTAAACCAAAGATTTGAGGAAATGCTAAAACCAGATGAATTCTATACACAATAAAAGTGCTAGATCAAGGAATTTGGTTCAGCACCAACTGTGGGTCTGAGTATATGAGCAAAATCTGTATTTCAAATTAGGGATGGATACATGTCTGCAACCCAACAGGAAAGCAAAATGTTTTCTGAAGCTAAGTGCAGATATTCACCTGTGAAGGTTAAAAGCAGATGACTCAATGGAATTGCATATGTGGGGGAATTTTTAGACTCTCTAGTATTCCCACTTGAGTCTGTCTTGGAGAGAGCAAAATCTTTCACAGAAAAATATCAATTTGAATACGGCTTTCAAAGAAAGGGAGAAAGACAAATTAGTGATGGCACCCATCGTTCACATTTTGTAACAATAATCTTTACTTTTGCTCCAAAAAGGAGAAGCAGATTTAAGACAGACTCCACAAGTCTGTTGAGTGCATCTTTCACCCAGCTGTCAGAAGTTCAGGTTCGAGGTGCCCCTCAAAAGCAGACACAATCACAACTTGAACCTCTGTATCTCATCTCCTGGGGCCTGACTCTCCAGCTATTAAATATTCATTCAGGTGTACGTTTTTCTTCCTCTTGTTTTTCAAGGAGAACGTCAGGGGGTATCAAGGTCTTCATGCTGACCTTGATGCAGAAACCTCTCAGGTAAAACTCCCATTTCACAGCAAGACCACAAGCAGCAGAAACTGCAACAGAAACAATTCCAATGCTGCAGATCACTGGAAAACACTGGAAGGAGGACAACAAAAAATTTGGTGAAGAACAAATGCCTTTGTGTGTCCTGGCCTAGCTGGTTGAGCATTGCCTCAGAAGATGGTCAGGGAAAGGAGTAGCAGGGTGACAGGAGGTGCTGGTGCTCAGAACAACCCCCCCCAACATGCTGCAGGACATGAGCTGGTACGTGGTATGAGACCTTAAATTCCACTGTGGTCATGGTATGAATAAGCACAATTGGGATTTTAAGCAATTTGCACCTAGATATGTATGCATGTAGAAGGGAAGGAAAAAAATACATTGTTTATTTCCATAGAAATCTACTAAAGGGTAAATTGAGGGAAGGAAATCCACACAGAATGTGTTTAAAGAAATACTGACAGAACCATGGATAGTGTTCACATTTTAATACCAAATACAGAGCAGGAAAGCTTCCAGGGAAGAAACAATCAAAATCCAAGCTGCAACCATCTATTCAAGCAACAGAAAATATAATTTGGAAATTAAACTTTTCCCCAAGTGAAGCAAAGAAGGAAAAGTTTCTGGAAGGTGGAAATATATGGTTCCATGTCTGAGAACTGCAAGAAATTGGAAAAACAAGTAACCAGAGGCTGAAATTAATTATTTGTGTGCCCCAGAACAGAAAAGGAACACTTTCAAAAATGAAAACATGAATAAACATAGAAGAGGAATGGGAACCAGAATGGCATTTAATGTTATTTTCCAACAAATTGAAAGATTAATATTTACATTACCCTGTACCTTGCACATGTCATCAAGTTTAGACAGCATCAGAGACAAAAGACCTGAAAACAAACCTGAGGGCATGCATGAACAACTCTAAAAATTTATAAAATAGCCCTGATCCAGTATTTTTTAAGTATTAAGTAATATTTTTAAATATCTCAGATATTCACTTTCTTTTAGGGAAATTTAGATCAAACTTTAATGCTCCTGGACATGAAACATTTATTAAATGTGCTCTAACTGGATATAGTATATTTGGCCAGGTAGCTAGTGCTGGGAATTATACTATATAGTAGTATATACTACATATATTATATATATACTATAATATATATACTATATACTAGACATAGTATAATGGCCAGGTTAAACACACAAAAAAAAAGTTATGAAAATAATAGTGGACACCCTGAACTACCTTATCTTCAAGAAAAGCATAGGAGGAAATAGATGCAAATAAATGTGGTTTATTTATATATATATATGTGCATATTTTTTTGTTTGATTTATTTCCATTGCAAATATTTAAACAAGAGGAGACATGGGAAGATCAGTGGATACCTGTGATACAGACTTTAAAAAGTCAGCACAAGCCCAAATAAAGACAGCTGTAAGTCTGGATTACAGTTTTGTGTGTGAGTGGGAGGAGACAGGACCATGGAGGAGGTTTAAAGGTTCCAGTCTCACCATAGCACAGTTCTGGAATAGAACCACAGTTGTGGTAATGGGCTGGTGATATGTTCATGCTGAAAACTGAAATTAGGCAGCCAGCCCTGGCAGAGGTGTATGAGTGAGTGGCTCTGGGTAGATCTCACCAAAATGAGGAAATCAGACAGTATTCTGTCAGATGAAATTCCACTTCTTTACAAAACAATTTACTTTAGAAGGTACAAATTACTACCTATTCACTTCTCTGGAATCCAAATTTGCTGTGAACTTCTGAGGAAAATGATTTAGGCATCACTATGGACAGCTCAGTAAAGACATCTGCTCAAATTCAATATGTAGCGGCAGTCAAAATTGTAAATTAGATGTTAGGCTGCATGAAGAAGTGAATGGCTGTAATACAGGAAATATGGTACCATTTATAAATCTGTGAAACAGACCTGGAGACTGAGAGCTTTCGGTTTGTTCTCTTGATCTCGAACAAAGAAAAAAAAAGAAAAACCAGAAGTCTGAGGTGGCAACAAGGGATCATAAGAGTTACAATGAGGAAACATTTAACATTGGAGTCCTTGGGAAAGAGGATCTAATTTCTAAAGAGGAAAAAATAAGCATGCAGGTAAAGGTAGAAACATATGCTGTGGTGGAAGCTGAAATGGAAATCAGATATCCTGTCATTGCTCTTTTGTGCAGAACCATTTCTGTGGTATTTGAAACACGCACAGGCTTTTATAATTCTAACTTGGTCTTGGAGATCCGCTGGAGCTGCTGACATGAGGTCTGGAGTTTCAAATGCTTTTGGCCATTCAGTGTTTGCAGCAGGAGGTAATGTTTCAGGAAAACTTCGATTCTTCTCACTTTTAACACTTTTCACGTTTCTAGGGACATTTGCAAAAAGCTCATTTGTATAAGTTCAAAAACTCTCTTTAATTAAAAAGCCATCTTTGTGAATGCAAATGAATACATCAAAAACTCTCAGAAGTCCACACAACTAATAATTAATCTAGATTTCAAGGACTCTCTAACACTATTACATCATGAATACCTCTCTTATTCAAGAATGGGCATCCTTCTAGCAATTAAAAGAAAAACTTAGAAGATAATTAGACACAATTCTCATCACAATATTTTACACAGGTATATGATTTTGAAATTAGGTCAAGGGAGGGAGGGAAAATGGTGATTCATTACAGAGGCTCCAAGAAGCAGAATTACCCCATCATAACTTCTAAGTAATCTGTTTTTCTAAGTTGTCAGTGTAACAAATGACCATTGTTAATAAATTAGGAAGCCAGAGAACACCCTATAGTATATGAATGAACTGGGTGCAGTCTGACATGTGTCTTTATCCAAAAAATTGCCAATAAAATTTTTGAAAAGTTTATATATTACAAAATCTCCAGACTGTATATTGCTTATATACCATGGTGATGGGCCATACAGAAAAAAGATGATTACTCCTTTAATATTGCACTTGCACAACAGCAGTGACAGAATAAACCTGAGATGCCAAAGCAATTATGCCAAAATACATCAGCCCGTGCACTCCCTGGAATAATAGGGGAAGGGATGGATGTGATTTATTTTAATGGACCAGCAGAGATAATAAAGAATTGCTTAATGTCTTTCTTCACAGATTTAGATCTTTATGATAAGGTTTTTATGAAATGGAATATATAACCCAAATAAAGTGAAACCAGATTTAATGAAATTGCCTGTCAATAGCACATTTACAAGTTTTTTCCTTTAGTCTGGTTCACACAGCCTTTTTTTGATAAGTGTTAAGAGTAACTGTACTCAGAGGGTTCTCTGAGCAATCTAAAGTTATTGTCTATAACTGATAGTATGGTCTGGTGGAAGGCAATGTCCAAGAGCTCAGGCAGATCCCAGGAGTTCTGATATCCCAATTCTGACACTGTTTTTGTTACTGATTTCTGTTTGACCTGAGATGCAGCACGTGAGGTAGTATTCAATAGGTGTAAATGGTACCAAGAACACAGAGTTTCTCAAGGCTTTAATTAAATGTCTATGAAGAGCCTGAAAAAAGCCCTCATGAAGCCTGGAAAGCTTTCTAGATGCCCAAAGTATTATTGTTTAAATAGTCTGAGGATTTAATAGCATTCCAAGCAAAGTTGAGTACACATAGATAAGAAAATTTCATTTATGTTTTAATATTCAGAAATTTCAAATAAAAAGTTTCTAAGATGAATATTTTTATAAGTATGCAATCTAATGTGCTCATAAGCATATATTTACTGCATTTTGCCATTTTATCTGTAAACAGTACATCAAAATTTTGGAGAAAAAATAATTTCCTGTTCTGTATATTTGTCTGTATGGTCGTGCTGCTGAGCATTCAAGAGATTTCAGCAGAAACTCGATAGGATGCTTTTTGTGTGAGCAGCTCAAAGATCAGTAGGGCAACCTAGTATGTGACAAGATGAATATTAAATCTGTTAGTGCCGAGTGTCTCATTTCCCAGCACTGAATTGAAGCCCTTTCTGATATTTTTTTCTGAAGAAAACTTTTTAAATCTCTGTTGAGATGTGGTTTAGCTAGGAGCTGAGGTCAGGGAGAGGATTCCCAAGTGATTCACCAGAGCTGAGTCTCTGGTAGTGGCAGAAGCCTCATCCCTGGAAACGTTAAAGGGGATGTTGGACAGGAGTCTGAGCAACCTGTTGGAATTACAGATGTCTCTGCTCGTAGCAGTGGGCTTAGGCTAGATGACCTTTAAAAGCCTCTCCAACCCAAACTGTTCCATGGTTCTCTTTCCAAACATTTGGAAAAAACTGGATAATTAACATTCTGAAACACTTGGCAGCAGAGACATTCCTTTCTTTGAAGAACTAGCGCTGTTCCCCTAAAAAGAGTTTGTAGAGTAGGAATTCTTCTTCTGTTCTAGGAATCCTTCTCCCATTCATCTCTGCCTTCTCTGCTATGCCCTCTGACAGTTCCCTGTCAAATCAGAGGCAAAAAGCCAAAACCAGCTTTTGTTCCTGATCTGCTTCAGGGCCAAACATACACAATTTCTGATGGGTGCTTTTTTTGTCTACTTTTTTTCTGAGAGGTTCTCTATTGAAGACCACTAACGGTGAGGAGAATAAACACTGGATGTCCCATGGGGCAGCTTCTGTTGCTCAGAACCCAGAAGGCATCCAAGCTGTTAGTCCGTATGAGCAAAGGAACTGAAAAAAAAAAAAACAATCAGGTAGGTTTCTGGGAGTTAAAACTGTCCACTACTTGAAATGATTAATACAAGTACTAGCATGGAACCAAATAGCTGAAACAACAGCAATCCCCATCCCAAATACACACAGGCTTAAAGACCTGAAGGAAAAGCAGGAGTTGAAGGGAATTTCAGTGACATTCTTCATGAGTATTTTTGTGTGTTTTTGAGATGAAGGAAGTGCCAGAGAAGTGGGAGAAGAGGAAAACAGCAGACTCAGAAGGATGTTAGGGTCCAGAGAACAAGCCAACAGAGTGTTCAGAACCAGTGCTGGCTCAATGAGGTGATGAAGAAGTTGGTGTTGGCTGGACAAAATATTATTGAGGCCCGAGGTGTAACAGCTGCCCTTCATTCCAGAGAGCTGAAAAGAAGCACTTACAGTCACTTATGAAACTATAGCAGGCTCCAAATCAAAGCCCAGAAACATGTCATCACCCAAACAGCACAGCCAAGTGCCTGGCCATTGAGGAATATTTGCTAGAGTGAGGTAGAGGACAAGCAAGGGAAGAGGGAGGACATACAGAGGGGAGAGGGAAGAGAGAGAAGTAGAGGACATATAGACATGGGGCAGAAGTCCAGAAAGAGAGAGTGAGATTATTTACCAGAGTTCAAGATGTGGGCTGAAGGCATGGGTGAGAGATCTCCTACTATTTAATTTTTTGTGTGTTCAGGAAGGCTGATTTTATCAGCCTTCAAAAGTATGCAAATTTGGATGGAAGATGCTCCCAACTGCATTCGGTTTTTCCTTCTCTCTAGAAAAATCTCTTTATTTTTAGCCAACTGCTTGAATCCAAATGATGAACCATGTGTATTATTCAGGGAAAACTGTCTGCATGCTCATCTTTTCTCCGGCTCTTGATCCTAACAAGGCACCCTATGAGACTGAACACAGAGGATGCAGAAATATGAATCAGCATGATACCCCAGTGGTATATAATGGAAGAACTGCAGAGACTCCCAGCAAACTTAGAGAGCCACAAATAGTTATTTCACATCTTCAGAATCTTCTCTCTCCTTGAAAATCATGAACCTGAGCAATCTGTAGAAAGTTCCCAGTGAAGTCAGTTGCTCATTTTCAGCAGGATACAGTATGGTCCAAATGAAAACAAGAAAATCCTTAACCAGGTGCTTTCCAAGAGATTTTCTTCCTGCAGGTACAGAGGCAGAGGAAAACCTGTAGAAGACATTGCAGTAATGAAAATCTCATCTCCCTGTTGCTTCTCTGTGCTCCGCTCCAGCATCTCAACCTGTGGCATAAAGATTTCATGATCAGAAACTTTATATATCTGTCTTTATTTTCTCCTAGGAGCCTGAGAAAGTTCGTTGGGAAACTTTGAATGGAGTTCAGTGGGATTTGGATCAGGTACTCAGGGAGAGGGCTGAGGAAAAGATCTTGGTGGCTTCAGTGTAAAAGTATGAGGGTGGTAGTCAGAACAGCCAGGAAATGAAATGGGGTAATGATGCACCTAATAACTTACTGAAAATTCTGCAACAGGGAATAGAGCCAAAATCTCAGTAGAGATGTGAGTCTTTATTTCAAAACAGAACAAGAAGCCTCTTGGCAAAGTTCCCAAAAGCAAGGTGTGCAGCTGAAAGAATTATTTCCAAACAATTCCATTCCAGAAGTACAGATTGAATGGAGATTACCACGGCTACCCCTAGGGCACAACTACCCAGGACTGGTGAGGCAGATGAAGCTGGTGAACTCTCTGAAGACTGACATTTCAATAACATATTGTGTGATAAGGGCCAGATCCTCAGCTGGGCTTGGCAAGGGCAGCTCTGAGGACATCAGTGGAGTTGTGTCATTTTATGCCAGGGGAGAACCTGGCCCGTGGAATGCACGCAGGGATGATTCATGGTTTAATACCAGGTAACACAAGGCTCTGTCAGAAAGACTTTAAACTAATAAACTGTGATCATCTAATCTTGTTATCTCAAATACAAACCACTTCATCAAGCTCAGATTAAGTCAGTATGGGCTACATCTTCCCAGCCCTTTAGGAGGAAAAATGCAGTCATTTGCCATCTGGTTATAATGTGAGGGTCACACGGAAAGAACAAAAGTCTCCCAATATATATAATTTTTTGTATTCTAGAAGTTTGAGATAATGACTCTACTGTCAAGAACTATTTGTAGGAAAGTTATAATGAGGGGATATGAAGAAACAGTCATTATTGCTCAGCTCAGAAAGCTTACAGCGTTTGCAAAATAGGGTAGAAGTTTTGTCAAAATACTGCTATTGTTCAGGCTCTGACACACTGACATTTCTAATATTGCTTCATTCACTTTTTCATTTTACATCTATTTGTACAAGCTTGGAAGTCAATGCTGCGGGTCAGTCTGTACCTTTTTCAGTGAAACCAAAATCCCAGGATACTTGACCTCTTCCTTTTCTGCAATCCTATATTGCACAAGAATCCCTGCCCTCACCACTTCAGTAACTAAAATTTGGGATGACTTTTCCAACTTATTAACTTTCTCAGACTACTATTTCTCAGATATTTCTCAGATTGTGGAAGATTATCTTTCTTTATTGTAATTTTTTTGTAAGTCAATCCTAAATCAGTTGTTGGTGGAAAGATTTCTGTTTTGAAGAAAATTCAAACAGATTATTAAAAGGTATTATTTTAAATTCTTTCTGATAAGCCCTTAAATGAGTGAGATAATAGGCATAAAATTGATAAAAGATTATCTGGGGAAAGGAGTAAAGTGAGATATTCTACAGATGGTTAACAGAAGGTAAAGGGATTGCAGGGAGATGTAGGTTTGGCTTAGACATAAGGAAAAACTTTTTTAATATTTAACTAAGATTAACATAATTTAAAAATCACTCCTCTTATTTTGGACTTACCTATAGCCAAGCCTGTAAAAATTCAAAGTAACTGCATATGACAATGGCTGTTGATGAGACTTTTAGGCAGATGCCCTATTCCACTAAAGCTAATGAGCGCCCTTTGCTTGATCTCATTTGGCTTTGGGATGCTCCACTTACCTTTTAATCAAAATCTTGCAGTCATAATTGAGCTGTCTTGGTATTGGAAGTATTAAAGGTGTGTCAAGACACTCTCTTACTAATCCAGGAAGGGACAGTCTTTCCTCAATCCCAGAGACACTTAATGGTTTATGGGACATGACTTTACTCTAGGTGTCATCTTTTAAATAGCAAGAAAAATTAAGGTCTGGCCATTTGTGATTATAAAAGATCATTAAATTCATTAAGAAATTGAGGTGCTCAATTCCCTTGCATCTAATTGAATTGTGCTTAAGTTACATTTCTTTGTTTTTCTATTCTTTCCTGTAAAAGAGCGATTTGTTCTGATATTTAACCTGGAGTTTAGATGATGAAACATAATATCTGTAAAATGGACAGCTTTAAACCCACATACACACCTTTGACAGCACTTAATTTATAAGTGTTTCTTTAATATCCCTTTTTTGTTCCTTGTGATTATACTGGGTTAATAATGTATCCATGATATAGGATATATTATGCATAAGCACATACATCTCTCTCCCTATAGGTAACAAAAAAATTATCATAAGTTCATCATTCATTTTGAATTAGATGAGATAACCAGTGTGGGAACAGTCTTTGCTCCTCACATGGAAAGATGCAACTGGCTTGTTTTTTTTTCTTTGGAACATCCAGATAATGAACATCTGAACTCAAAAAAATAGGTCCTAAGTTAAAGGACACCAAGCTGTCAAAACATTTCTCATCAACTATCTAAGAAAGGAAAGAAATTGTTCATAAATAACTGATAATTGTAAATAATTAGCTTAATATAATATTTCAGCTTCTTCAATAATAATGAAAAAATATTTTTAGGCACATGAGAAAACTGTTGTGAAATATTTTTTTTAAACAACAAACTACTGCTTCTAGGAGGAAGAATTTATTCAAATTTGTTCATTTTTGAACTTGTAACCTTTGCAGCAATGAATGCAGTGACAGAGAATGGACTGATGCAGTGACCCCAGCTCCTGTGAGCCAGAGGGACCCATTGCAGGAGTGGGGACTCCTCCTTCAGGCCCCCAGTTTAGTAACCTGAGGAAAATATCCTGTATGTATCTAGGGAAGTGTAGACTATGTGCAGGTGTGCTCCTACAGGGTGAAAAAAAGCAGTAAAAAGTCCTGACAAGGTAAAATCAGAGATAAAATTAGGAGTTCTCTTCTGATTTGTTCAGTCATTAGATATCTTAATTTTATCATTGAATATGCAAGCGTACACTGTTTTTAATTGCAGATTAACTGACTGAACTGTCTTTGATTTTCACTTTTGACACTTGGAAGACAAGTATATACTATTATCCACAGAATCAGCAAAATTATTTAGACTTTTGATTGAATTCTGGACTGTTATGTGCTGAGATAATTTTTTTCCTATGGTTACCAAGAACTCTTCTGCATTTAAGGTGATTAAATCACTCACAATCAATTTGTTATCCAAATCTTGAACTCCTTCCTCAATACAGACTCTAAGATTTCAAGATGAGTTTGGATTTAATGATAACTGAATAAAGGCAGGGCACACTGAATTCATCATAGGATTTGTTCTTGTTTGAGGAAATGCACATCTTACTCAAGGATTTCTCCTCAAAGGAATATCGATTGCCAGTGACATACTTAAAAGCGTTAGTCGAAAAGGAAGGAGTTTTTCCTATGATCTTCTAAATAAATATCTGGTTTACTTCAAATGCCTGACACAAAGATGGAGATGGTTATAATAAAAAATAGATCTTAGAGAGTGGACTGCAACATGCCTGTTTGTAGAGTTTATAAGTGTGTTTGATTTCACATTGCTCTTTTTTTAAGCTATATCAGGAACAGCTTAACTGCCTGTGATGATGAGTTCCTCTGAGAGCTCTCTGCCTGATTCCAGTACTTGTTCACCCACACTGCTCAGGCAGCTGTATCCACTGTGTGACCTGCTTGCCACAAGGCTGCAATACCTCTCCTAAACATCCTGCTTCTTTTGAAACAATTAATAATTTATTTCCATGTGTCTAACTAGTTGCACTCCTGCAAGGTTTGCAGGTTCAGATTCCTGTTAGACTTCACTTGAAACTTCATCTTCCTCAGATATTCCATTTCCATGCCTGTTTGGATTGTGTCAGTGCTCTGGTAGTATTCATAAGCAAATATGATTGTAATTTAGGCCTCCTCTTGTCAATGATGCATGAGAGATTTACAAGCATTAATACGAGTTAGGATGTAAATCCCTTGCTCAACAATAGCAGAGAATAACCCCCTTCATATAGATTCTGACGACCTATGAACCAAGGGTCAAGTGGGCCGTGCCACAAATTATCTGACAGCAACAGATGCCAAAGTCTTGGGAGGGGAAAAAAAATAACAAAAACCTGAGGACTAGGAAATGCTCGGTTCATTTTCACAAAGAAAAGAGCAATTGCAGCTATTCCTATAACTTCATGCGTCAGCCACTGACACAGCCACAAATTATAAGAAGCAAAACAAAGATTCCTTCTTGCCTGGCAGCAAACTTCCTTCTTTCTCCAAAAATACACAAAAGCAGCTCCAAAATAAATAGTCATCACAATTAATTACCTACCCAAACTGAGGACTGTGCAATAAATCTTTAAAGTTTTCAAGTGTGCTTTCAGTATAAGGGAATGTTTGGAGAGTCGAGCAGCAGAAACCACAAAGTATGTCAATTCTGAAAATAAATTATGTTTTCATAACTCTGAGATAATCAGATTAGTTCTCCACTCCTTTGCCTCAAGTTTTATACCTGCCTAACTCCACTGATTTCAATAGGGGTTTAATCTATGCCATATCAGGTCTGTATCAGTCCTACATCACTTGTAAATTGATTTACACCAGTTGTAAGTTAGAGGAGGATCACACCCAGTGTAATAGTTCACAGGCCTTATGGTTTGTTCTGCCTTTGCAGCTTATTCTGAAATCTTGTGTTATTACTTTTGGCTGTTGTAGGGTTTTTCTGCCACCCCACAGGTGTGTGAGGTCCTGTGCACGCAGGGAAGAGGAACAGTCTGAACCAGGGGAATGCAGAACATTTCAGCTTTTATTTTCTAACCTCCTTAAAGGCTTTTTTTTTTTTTTAACTGGACACTGCTTTTGCCCAGGTAGTGGTGAAAGTCCCAAATCCTGAACAGACATTTGCATTTCTGAAATCTGTCTGGAACGCAGCACCTAACATGATAGGAAGCCCCAAAAGAAGTCATGGTGGAATTAGGGCTGTGTTGAGACAAGGGTGGAAAGGAAGAAAAGCATAGGCATAATTTCCAAAGCAATTACACATATAAATGTCCCCAGAATCTGCATTTTACTTAATATAACAGGAACAGTTTCAGGTTTTAATTCAGTGAAATGACTTTGAATAATCTGTCTGGACCGTGCCCATCATTACCAGATTTGTCAATTCATACTAACAATGCCCCGAAAGAGAGATAAGAAACCTCAGGATTTGTATCTATTCCATAGTTTGTTGAAAATTTGAACATTAATGAAGGTAAGAGCAGCATAAGATATTGAAAAGATGCAAGGGATTGTGAGTCCTCATTTTTTTTGAAGATAACTCTTTTGGCAAGGACTTTCTGTGGAATTGCAGGTGGCAAGGGAGGCTCTAGTTCCTGAGCTGCCAGATGAGCAGTGAAACTCGGTAGCATTTGATACTAAAAGGTGTCTAAACCCTTTCCTTTGTGTTGCAACCCCTGTGCGGGGACTTTGGACAATATGACCCCACTGGATGTTCCTTTCTCTCAAAGTCTGAAATTCTATTAACTCAGGTTTGATTCTGAGCCTGTTTTGTCAACCCCAGAACAAACACCTTTGTTTCATGCTGTGTTAAATGCAGCGTTAATTAAAAGATCACAATCATTGCTCCCCTTCCCCCATGAAACCCCGAGAAAAAAAAAGGCCTGCCCTCTGTGTAATTTATGCCTGTGACTGAGGGGATACCTACCTTGCCTGGGTACTGCTCAGAATCACAGCTCATCAGCTTGGATGACAAGCAGGGCAGAGGCACCAGCCTGGGGTGGGTCAGAGGCACAAACCAAAGGGCGGAATGCACCGCAGGGAAAACCAGGGGCCAAAACAACGGGGATACAGGAGCAGGCACTGCGTGATGAAAAACCATTTGTGAGGTTTTAAAGTAAAAATGAGTGCCTCTCGTTAAATCTGTTTGCAGGCATCCATACAACAACTGAAGATGTCATATCCCATTTCATTTTAGCCTTTTTGTTCTTGCAGCTGCCATCAGCCTTGTTTTCCCTGCAGACGCTCTTGCAAACAAGATGCCAGATCTCGAGGGGCTTTCTGTTTTAGAACAAAAAATTGCAAATAAATGGAGGACTGTAAAATATTTCAGTGGAAGGGAAAATGAATAAATTATGGGGGCTCTGACCTGCTACTGTTTTTTGTTTGTATTCGTTCAGAGATTAGCAGCAGGCGAAGCTGGAAATTATTCTGCACAGGCATTCTATTTCATGCAAGATAACACACATTTAAAATTATGCCATCATCATGTACTAATGTGAGGTTAATTGAAAGGCCCATTTTTTTTCTTCTAGTTTTGGAGGGGTTGGATAAAATCTGCACTGGGTCCGCAGTGTTGCTGCAAACTTGAATGGAGTTCATAAGTCCTGTGGCTGCCCTGGAAAATATACCGGTGGCCCATTTGTACCTGAATCAACAGCAGGGTTTTTGCTGTGGCAGAAGAAGGTCTCCAAGCTGGAAGAGCCTTTACAGAGGTGTTTCATATGTTGTGCATATTTACAGATACCGTGGAGAACGCAGCAGGAGCAGCCAGTGAATCACTGTTGGGTTTATGTGCAGTAACACAGATGTTGAAACGCTGCTGGCCATGTTCACTTAGCCAATTCGGGTACAACCTGAAAAGATATTGCTTCCATACAGTTTGGCAGAAACACACATTTGGTTGCACAGGCTTAATGTTTTTGACTCTTCCAGCATTTTATTGAATGAAGAGTGTGAACATGACTCTGCCTCTTTGTTTTCAAGGGAGGGGGAAAAAAAGCTTGTTAAAACTGTTTAGAAGCCCCACTCCAAAGCAAACCCATTGGTATTGGAAGGGATCAGTAAAAACACACATTTTGAACGTTTTAAAGGATTTTGTGAATTGCATGTATGCATCATCTGACAAAAACACTTATTTTCCCTGGAATAATACCCACTGAATTGTATAGAATTTGAAGCAAATCTATTCAATGCAGCACCATGCATCAGGACACTATGTATTTTCAACAACCTATGAAATTTATATTGGCAATAGAGATTAAAAAATTGGAAGCAAAGCAAAGAAGAATATGCTGGTCAGTGCCAGTTTATTGGTGGACTTCGCAGACATGAGCCAGCCTGGAGTTATCACCTAAATACCTGTCCATACGCATGATTAAATATATATATGAGTGTATATTTATATATTAATGTGGTTTAACCCCAGCCAGCAGCTAAGCACCACACAGCTGCTCACTCACTCACCCCTCCACAGCAGGATGGAGGAGCAAATAACTTGGTATAAACTCTACTGAGCAATGAAATATCAGTTTGTTATCAACATTGTTCTCATACTAAATCCAAAACACAGCCCTATACTAGCTACTAGGAAGAAAATTAACTTTATCTCAGATGAAACCGGGACAATTGACATAAACACACATATCTATCCATGTATATAAATTAATTGGTGTGTATTTATATGAAAGTAGATGCAAGCGCAGGGGAAAAATATATTGAAAGGGAAATCAAAGTAACATTTATGCTATTTGGAACTAAGGAGAATCTAAGAAAAGCAAATCTAGTTGAAAGCAGTAAAGTAGTCACAAACATTAGATGGATACCCGTTTCCATGTATTTCAAATAATTTCTTGGACATCCTGTTGGCCATCAATATTTACACGTAGCTTCCAGGAACAATAACCATTGCACCTACCTACAAGTGTGAGACCTACTTGCAACACTTCAAGTGATGATGAATTTTGCTCATATTTGTAACCTTTCACTTTACAGCTTTGACATTTCATAAGATAAAGTGGAAGGTGTTTATTGCTTAGTGGGGCTTGTTAAATGGATTAAAACATGAAGTAAAGGCTCAACTCCTTTCATGTAGCATAGATTAAACTCAGATTGCATTAGATTATATACACCTAAATCTGCTACACATACAGAAAAATACATGTATCTATAGAGAAGCAAAACTTTCAGTCAGTGAAAAGCCTGCCAGAAACAAGTCAGTTCAGGCAAAGATACAAGTGCCTACTTTGCCTAGGAGAAATATTCTTGTCACATAAAAATCCCACCATTAATCAAAAATCACATTATAGCTTCTGGAATGAAGTTTCCTTTACTACTCTTTAATAATAAGTCTAAGATAAGATAAAATTGGTAATTGTACCTTCTCTTCTGATGGAAGATAATACTAAAGTGGTATAGAAATTTGAGTTACAAGAATATATTCACCCTGCTAATAGGCTTCCATTATGTGGTCTTTACTGATTTATTCATTACACATTTTCCCCACATATAGAAAAATTTAATTGAAAGTTACTTATTACATTGTTACAAAATGTTAACTAGAAAGTTTTCTTTAATCAAATGATCATTAATGATGGGCAAGCTGGTTTATTTCAATGGTGCATTTATCAGGAGCAAGAATAACACAGGCATTGCCAACAATGATTTCACAGCACTGTTTGTTCTGCAAGCACTTTCAGGGACTAAACAGATGTTTTTGCAGCTTGCTGGGATAGTATAATACTTTATTTATATTTATGACTTTTCATGATCAAAGATCTAATGACATGTGAAATGCAGAAAGGTATATAATATTGTGCCTTATCAAAGGAATGACATTACCAAGGATGGTAAGAGCTTGTAAAGTCAGATTCTGCCTTGTGCATGTCCAAGAGAAGTAAGTGGAAGACAAGTGTTCACAATGTCTCAGGCAGGAAAGCAACTTGGCAGAACATCCTCCAGAAAAGAATGAAGGAAAGGGGAAAGTACTGGAAGCTGCAGCTGTATCTAAGTCATTTCTGCATATTTTGCATTCCCTGGAGGTGAGTTTTACACCTGCCTGGTACTGCTGTATCCCCTGGCAATAACTTCACCGTACCCTTGGGAAAACTGAGGGCTTTTCTTCTAACTGGACTGGTGTCCTTTTTTCTGAAGTCCTAGGCAAACAGAAAACTAAAGGAAATCTTTTGTCCTGAGGAGATGGAGGATGAGGCACAAAGATATTCCCAAGTGGACACACTAAAGCAAAGGAAAATCTCCAGGCAGGCAACAGTGTAAGTGCACACGGCAGAGATTCCAATCCTCTCCTATGCAGCACCTTTTTGAATTAATTTTGGTGTATAACTGGATGTAAAATCTATCATAAAGCAGGAAGGAGAGTCCCATTGCACACCAGATTTAATTCTCTGCAGCCAGTCCAACACCCAGTGGTTCCCACAGCATCCAAGGAAGATCAGTACAAACCTGCCTTCTCACATAGTGGTTAGAGATAGACAGACACAGCCCACCCATAGAGTAGATCCAGGCACCTTCCTTGAGATCTTAAGACATGTTTGCAAATATTTCCTGTGTTTGACAATAACCATAACTACGCTGTAAACATCTCTTTTATTTGTGATTGCACACTGCTCAAGAACTGCAGAGAACTGAGTCATTAGGTACATTCATAAACTCTCTGGCTGGCAAAACCACAATCTGACTCAGACTCAACTGTCAGTGTTTCCACAGTAAATTCAGTGAAAATCACAGAAGCAGAGCAGCTACTGGAAGAAATACCATGGCCAACTAAGGCACAAAAATAAATGAGAAAAATTCTAGATGCAAGTTCAGAGACATTGACCCACATGTTAATTTGAAATAGAGACCTCACGACCCTTGTTACCTCATATCAACCCTGAGAGGAAGACACTGCTGCCCTTTAGTCTCTGGTAACCATTCTGGAACCACAAAACCAGTCATTTAGAAGATATGTATGATATAATTACATGGTCAGATGCATTGAAATCTCCAAGCAATTAGCCATGGCCTATGAAACACTTACTCTGGGTCACTTCCAGTTCCAGCTGTAGCAGGGTGAATGTTCACTGATGGCACAAAATTCCTGTGCAAACCTTACAAAATGTCCTTTCACTGCTACATGGACATGGTGGTGCCCTCCATCCCTGGTTCCATCCCATCAGCCACATTAACCTGTCCCCACACCCTCTTCCTAACCCCACAGGAGCAGGAGCAATCCTAGGAAGGATATAACAAAACTGCACCAACGCAAGCTCGTTACTTACTTTGCTTTCCTTAACTTGATGGTTTCCTTCGGGAGCTCCTTGCAATAGACAAACCTGAATGGTGGTTATTTCTGAAGCTGCTCATACCCTGTGTGACTTGGCCTCTAGCCTGGAGCTCTGCTTTGCAACCGGCCTAAGGAATTATATAAGAAAACCACACATGTTCAGTGATGTTATGCAATATCTGTGGAGGGTTATAATTGTTTGGAGAAGCCAAATTCAGAATTGATGAGTAAGCATTGCTGGGGAGGCAAAGCCTTGCTCTGAGTTACACCCAGCAAGTGGAGTTGCTTGCATGTCACATTTATAATGGTGCCTCTTCAGAGCAAAAGTTAGCCTAGGGAGGCTAAGCTGGAATAACCTAAAAGTCTTTCCCACCCCTCAAAGCCAAATTCTTCCTTGCCTTAGACCTCTGCTGATGTCAATGGGTTTGTTGAGACTGTAAATCAGGCCAGAAGTTGGCCCTCGTTTGGTCCAATTGCCCCATAATAAACTCCCTGAGGACTACTGTACTGATGTGTGATTTGTATCCTTTCTCCTCTGAAATGCTGTATTTATGTTTATAGATTGAGTTAGCAGTTCTAAGGGAGGGGAAAGGCTGCCTGAATCATTTACAAATGGGAAAATCCATATATTTGAGACTTGGTATGAAATATTTGCTTTTGGGCTGTAACCTTGTGTACTACTAAACTGCTGTCTAAAGTAAATATTTACAGCCAAGTTGCAACAAGTCCTAAGAACATGTGATTTTCTGTGTGGAAACACTGACACATAAGGGTGCGACTTTGCCCCAGTAAAACACTGAGTTAATTGTAGGTTTTGCAAACGTTATCAAGCTTAATCTTGAAATTAATTTTTAAGTGCTTGCTAATGATTTTTAAGCACGTATCGAGCAGCTGGTTTTGTGTCTGATTCCCGAGTTCTTAAACAGACAACTGTTTTCCTTTTAGTGACTTTGTCAGGCTTAACTTGGGATTAATTTGACTGCAGGTGTCAGATAAGCACAGTATTCTAGCAGCACTACCGAGAACCATGTGGACAAAATGCAGAAGCATGAAGGCACGTTGGTCAAAACTCTGAAAGATTGATGGAAGTGAGTTATGCCGCTTAAATATCTTTGTCTGCCCAGAAAAGCTAAACTTGCAAGAAGGGTGTAAGGTATGCTGCAGCTAGAGTTTTGCCACGTTCTCTGTTAGCATAGATAACTGGTCAGGATTTTTTTAATTGCAATTTCTCTGTCGACACAAAATCTAGCAAGGAAGCTTCATAAATCATGCAGTGACAGCTAGAGTGGTTGGCCAGTGCTAAACACAACTGAACTCTTCTTTTTAAGCCTTTGGTTCTTAGGTCGCCTGCGTCAGCAGTACTCTTCAACAAACATCTGCAGTTCATCTTATCGTTTGAAGAAATATATGAGTTTCTCCATCGGGGTGGTTTTTTTAGCTTGAGCTTCTTGATTTGTTTGAACACCATCTGCTACATATAAAATGCAGAGAATTTGTGAAATGTGCATGCAGTGAGAAAATTTTAATTGTATTAACCTTTCTCTTTTTGATCAAGATAACTTCTTGTATTCATCATCTCCTGATATAAGTAAGCAAATAGACATGTCTAAAATACTCCCCAGATATTTTCTTTAAGATCTTCTATCTCTATAAAGCACGAATAGCTCAGCCACAGAACCAGAGTCTAACCCTTCCAGCTTTTAAGAGTTATTTTAATACAGTTCGAGTTACACTTCCAGAGTTTCGCAGTAGTAATCTCTTTTACAGATTTGCTCTCATCTTATCACTCCGCACCTACGCGTGTGTTATTTGCATTGGGGAAGGAAAAAAAAAAAAATAAAAAGGAAATGAAGTTAATTGTTCCTAGAATTAATCACCAGAAGACAAATAACTCTGTCGATGGCTGAGCTGACGTGTGTCATGGCATGCGATTGCCACAGGGTGGTAGGAGAAGTGCGGCTCCACGGCCACACCAGCCCGCAGAGGAGAAGGAAAAGTTTGGAAAGGGCGAAGGACGAATCGCTTTGCTCTTAGTCTGAACAGAGGTATCAAAAATAAGGTTTAGCTCATGGCAAATCCAGATGGTTAAACATTTGACCCATATCTAATCCCTCTGCCAAGCGTGCACCACCACCATCACCGCTGTCATAACACAGCACAGGCACTTAAAATCACCCCAGTTCTGAGAAGCAGCACACGGTTTGGAGAAAATTAAATTTTAAAGCGTGTTGCAGAAATAGAAAACACGGTCCTGACAGCATGTTATGGCTCCAGCTTTGAGAGGAGTGGTATCATGTATACTAAAATAATTCACTGGGACTAAAGCTCACTGCTGTTCTGTGCATTTTGTTATGATAATATTGTGCAAAACACAGAGCAGCGCTTTGATCTTAAAAGATTATTTTGCTGAGACCTATTTATTTTACTTAAACTTTAATGAAAGGGTGGGGACTTTACTTGCCAGAGGAAAAAGAGATCAGAAAAAAAGAAGTTCTGCCTCTCTTGTAGATCCTATTCATTGTACTGATGAGTCCTATGGGTTATTGATTACTGATGGTGAAATATAAAAGGGGAAGGATCAAGTGATGAGTATGCAAACTAAATCCTCGGGTTTTGGCAATTACTTTAATGCCACTGATGTTCAAATTTGCTTTCAAGGGCATCGTACTCGAAAGACAGAGTACTGCTCATTTATATTAGAGACTGTCAGAGACACCTCGACTGAAAAATAAATAAATAAAATATTAAACTAAGAAACATAGCATGTGCTTTATATAAATATAATATATGACTTCCAAATGCCTTCATGTTTTATTTGGGGATTAATTTAGTTATGTCCAACTAACACATGAGGACGTGAGAGGAATATCGAGCTCAAGACCTTCAGGGTATGGAAGAAACTACATATTCAAAAATGGGCAAGGTTTATGTAGTATAGTATCATGTTTTAAACAGTTCATAAAAGAAACCAAGTGACAACAGAGCAGTGTGGATGATATAAAATAATGTAAACCTTCCTTCAAATATCAAGCAATTTTTTTCTCTGCCTCAACTCACTTTCCACAACAGAGTGAGTGAAAAATCCATAGAGAATAAAACCAGTGATCCCTTTGAGCAAGGATACAAATTTACCTAGATATGTCAACCACACAGATTTATGGGACAAGGAGTTTTTCACCCTGAAGAAAAAAGCCTTCTTGTCAGTCATCTATAAAAAAAGCTGAAAATAAAGCTCTCTGAGTTATTTTTATGTTTAGGAATTGCAAGAAATTTCTGTTAAGGGTTGTTGTGGTTTTTTGTGGCTTTTTTTTTTTCCTTTAAGCTTTCCCATAACCATGGAATAGTTCTCTTCATGGATGTATAAGAAACACTTGTGTTGTGCTGCTATTAATGGTATGATTTGTTAGTGTACTTTTATGTATGGAGTGTCTGCATCTGGTAAGGTCTACAACTGTACCTCCTTGACAGTGCCAGATGTTGTGAAGATAAAATACCTCCTGTGTGAGGAACTGCTGGAATCAGCCTCCATGATAGGTGTTCTTAATACAGTTTAAAAAGGCATCTGTCTTAAAATAATTTCAACATCTTACTTTTCTATTTACTGTTTTGTCAGACCTTTCTTTTTACTGGGGAAATACTTTAGTGCCCCTCCTAACTTGATTTTAAAATTGCACTTCAGTTTTTTCCATGTTGCTTTTGCGTTGCTTTGGTTTTGTTTTTTGTTTTGGTTTTTTTTTTCAAAATTATGTGTCTAATGAAAGTGAGAAAAGGAAGAAAAAGTTTACTGTGGGACTCAGCTGAGGTTAAGCATATTGGCCCAACCAAGAAAAAAAAAAAAAAAAAATTTGTCAGCAAGTAATTTTAAACCAGGTTAGCCATGAAAGAGCATGGAAAATAATGAGTCTGAATTTAGCTGAGATTTGTTCTAAACATTACAGAGGGGAGACAAGAGGGCTGATAGAAGGCAGGAGAAGATCCCTGCTTCACTATCATACCCCATAACTCACTGCATTGTCAACCTCTTAAAATAGTAATGATACTTGACCCTTATTAGTATTTCTGGGCAATATATGAGCTTGAGTTTCCTTGGGTGAAAGATAATGCCTTAGACCACCCTTTAGACCACCATTCTATCTAGTTATAGTACATATTAATGTTATTCTTGGGTCATTTAACTTACTCTCAGTGAAGAGTGGAGAATGGTGCTAAGCTGTAAATCAGCTCTGTCCTGCAATGGATTTGTGCCATAAGAGATCATCTTGAAAATTCCAGCCTTGCCTGACCATGGTAAAGAGATTATGGTATGTAAAAATTCTGCTAAACATAGCTTGTTTCATTTTTGTGCTTCTCTGCTTGTCTGCCCAGTGAGGAAATGTTAAGACCCGTTATGGTGGACAGTGCACTGAAAAGGAATATTGCTATAATAAACCCCCCAGGGCTAAAACTTTTACCATATGTGGTTAAACTCTCCATCTTTTCTAAAGGTGAGCTGCGGCAGTGAGGAAATTATTAAAGAAGGCCACTGATACTGTGCATAAAAATTATTTTTTTAATCCTCAGGGAAAAAGAAATGAGTTCATAAATGTATTGTGCTTAAAAGGTATCCTCTGAGTGCCAGTGTTCACACCCCAAATGACAGACTGAAACGTTCAGTGGCATTAGTCCATTTAACTAAATCCTGATTACTTGAGATGAATTCATTTAAAAAGCAAATGTACTGCTACTCCCTTAGCAAAGGTTTCACTAACTATTTCTTGAAACCATAAATATTTTTTCCACACTGTTCTGGCAAACAAATAATGTTTACCTTCAGCTTCCTAGAGAAGATTTACAGATAAGTCTCCAGTCTGTTTTGCAGCTGTGCCTTGGTGAATTTAACAGTAATATATACTGTCATCACGGTTGTCTTCAAATCTTTGAAATCACTTATGCCTTTTACAATACATATTTAATTGAATGTCTAGCTAGCAGATATGTATATGTATATGTATCTCACATTTGTGGGTGGGCATGTGTGTGCCTAATACATATATTTAGCACTTAAACATGGTACGATGAGTGATTGAGAAATGCCTAAGAGAGAGATATTTTATACATGCGCACACAGTCAGTAAATGCATAATCTCCTGAAACAGCCAGAGACTGAGAGGAAAGTGAAGCGACATCTGCAAATTAACAAATCATCTATCTTTGGGGTCATTCACAAATTAGTTTTGCAGAATAAGGTAGAACAAAAACATAATTCTGATGAGAATTTGTTCTGGCTATTTATCACATAAAATTGTGTAACAATATTAGACACAGGAATTTTTGCTCAGCTTATTCCTTATAGTATTACCATGATTTCACAACTTGGTGCAGATGTTTGGTGCTGAATAATGTCCTTTAGTTAACATTTGTGCTCTCACTGTCAAACTTTTAAGTAGCTGTGATGCATATATTCCATAAGAACTCTATGGGGGAACAAGGGGAAGGTAAATTAAAAATAAAATCTGTTTTAGAAAAGAAAACTTTAAAAAACTCTTCACCTCCTGCATGAGTGGAAGATTCTCCACATTTAATTTGCTATTTTTTAATAGCTACTTGTAATTTAAATTATTGCTCAGTAACAGAGGCTTTTGAGGAAACCTGAATATTCCTGGGATTTAGTCAGACTTCGGAAGTGTGAGCGCTTCCCTGCTGCAGTGAGGATGGCATGTCCCTCTGTTGAGACATATATACTAAAATCTATTTCACACTGTACATTTACTGTCAATGTTATTGCTTGAATAGAGCAAATTGCAAATTTATCCCTCAAAAGCTATTGGTATTAAATTAATTGAATAGTTTTGAAGTTCATTTTTCTCTGTTAATTATTTAAAAACAAAATCCTAAGTCTTAAAAGAGCAATTTACTTCTGAATTAAGTCTAAAGAAAATTTTATGCTAAGTAAAACATAAATTAATTTTCTATCACAGGATGAACCTTGTTCAACAAAGTCATACAATCAGTATATTGATTCCCTCAATGCATATTTTTCATTTATTGATATTATAAGATTATGCTCAAGCCTGAAAAAAAATAAAAGGAAAAAAAAAAAGAAAAATAGAGAGCGATAAAGAAAGAAACTGAATCTGTGTATAAATGTGGAACCTTGGCTTAGTTTTATCCTGGCACAATATTATTATTAGTATGCCGTAATTTGGAATTAGTCACATTAATTCTAAATTTTTAATTCATTTCTTTTTATGCCTGAAGCAGCATTACTTTCTTATTTGTGTGCCTTTAGAAAATTGCCAAAGAATTTTCAAGAATTTATATTAAATTCTTTATGGAAACCACAAAGAGATATGTACTGACAGCACAGTATATAAGCATTTTAATCAAATTAATGAATTTTTCATTTGTAAGTCATCCTAGATGTTTGTGAATACATTCCAGCATGAAACTTCAGTAGAATTTGAACAAGTTTCTTAAGGATCAAATTCCCTACTGGCCTAATTCCACTGAAATCGGTGGAATCATTATAGAGGAGAATTTGATTCTTCATCACTGTGTGCATTTTTCAAATCTCCAATAATATTACTGTGCCCTTCAGTTTCCTGTGTTTATAGAATACATTGCCAAATACAGCAAAATTGTATTTTATTCCTCTGAAAAAAAAAAGGGGGGGGGGAGGGGGGACAAAACAAAAATCTTTTTTCTACTATTTTCTGAAGTTTTTGGGGCCAGTTCACGTAAGACAAAAGTCCCAGGAGGCTCAGTGCGTGTTCACTCTTAGGCCAGCATATCCAATGCACTCTTTAGTCTTAGATTAAGGAATTAAAGCACTGCAAATGAATTTCACATCCAAAATCATTCAATTTGTCCCCTTTGTCTTCTAGAATCCTAAGCATATGGGACCATACTAAGTATAGCAAAAATAGCTGCCGCTATAATCATAATTAGTACCTATTAGCCCTTCCTAGGTGCAAAACCCCAGTGATGAGAGCACAGCACGAGAACCAAGATAGAAGAGGAATTGAAGTCTCTGTAGTACAGGACTGTTATTGCTGCCCTTGCAGGTTCACCAAACGCAGCGAGTGAGAGGGAATTGCTGGGCTTGGGAACCAGATCCTACGTGCCTTTCCCATGCACACAAAGATGTACAGACTGAGATCTTTTTTACCTCCTTGCTGAGCCCTTTCTTCTTGTCCAAATATGCTTCCTATAAAAACCTGCTCATACATTTCTAATCATTTTTAAAGGATGGCGTTATTGATTTTTAATAGCTTAGGTATTAAAATTTGTTTTTCAGGTCGATGGAGACATTTTTTTATTCTTAGTCACTCAGTGGATAGCAGCTGTTTTACATGGGCTGGAACAGCTATTCAGTGACCAACTTAATGTCTGAACTTCTTGATGAATTATTTCAGCAGGTTTGTTTATGATGGCACATATAGGTTAGACACAGATTTCAGCCTGCTTTCCACAAAATGATGAAGTTATAGGCAATAAGAGATCTAAAAGGCAACGTCAATGAGAATTAAAATAAAAAATAAAATAAAAAAATAAAAAATAAAAAATAAAAAATAAAAAATAAAAAATAAAAAATAAAAAATAAATAAAAATAAAAATAAGAAGAAAACCCACGAGTCACAAGTCATGCTTTCAAAAGAAAAGATTCTAAATTGCGCATGAAGAATGAGCGTGGGCCGATGTTTCAGCACGGGGAATGCTCCCCCGTGCGCTAGCAGGGCGGTGCGGAGCGCGGTTCCCCGGCAGGACGCGGCTGCCCGGGCTGGGAGCGGGCAGCGGGAGGCAGAGCCGGAGCCAGCCCCGCTCGGTGCCACCGGGGCCACCCGCAGCCCGATGGCCCTGGAGCCCCAGCAGGGACACAGAGCCGGGCAGGGCTGACACCAGCGGGGACCTCCCAGCTCTCCCTTCCGCCCGCCGGGGCTGCATCCAAAGGGAAAAACAACAACAAAAAAAATGCCATCTCCCAGGGTCGAACAACTGGCTGCTGCGAGTAGTTCTCAAAAATCTGGGGCTGTCGGTTTGTTCAGGGCTCTATGTTATGCCCATTGGCTTCGAGCATAAAATGAGGTGAGAGCCAGAGACAGCTCATAAAAGTGAAGTCACATATGATAAGGAGAGTATAGATATCATAACCTGCGTGTGGAGGAGAAGGGAACAGGTTATGATCATTGTCTGAGGAGATCTGTTCAAACAGTGTAATAGAAAGCTGCCCCCTTTAAACAAACATTAAACTTTTGCTAGAGGGTAACAATTTACAGTTCTAGCATGATCTTTTGAGGTGCTATGCATACATTTAATATAAAGATGTCTATAAGGTTTCCCAAATGCAAGGCATATCCTGCACCACAAGCTCTGCAGCTACTTTTATTTCATCAATAGCTCATAAGTATTCATTGAAAGATATGCTGGTATTCTAACCACACTAAACTTGTGAGGGAATAGCTACAATCATATTAAAATCAACATTTACCTTGGAGTCTTTTTTTGAAAATGACAAAACATTGTGACTCTTCAAGGAATTTTAATTTATTACGAGACTTGGGTATATGTTATGTACGCTGCTACCAATTTTTCCACATAATTAACCCGGTGAAATCTGTTAAGAAAGCAAAGCAAAACTGTGATTTAACAGCCCAGGTCCACCATATGAATATGCAAAGGAGACAAGGGAAACTTTACCTCCTCTGCAAAGAGCTGCCCACCCCAACCATCACCCCCAGCCCGCTTCTCCTGCAGCCAGCCCCTGACACCAGCACTCATTTTCCATCAATTATCCCAGGATGAAGGTTAGCTGGTCACCTACATTTGCAAAGGAAAATATTCTTTAAAAGGTGAAAGCTTTTCTGCGTGTGGAAACATTTTGATTGCTATTAAAAAAATGACTACTCAAAGCCTAGATATAATGAAAAGATTGGGTGTATTTTTATATACACTGACTGATCTACATGCCTGAAAACACGTCATCTTCATTGTAATTTATTTTGCAGTTAAAATAATGCACTACTTTTTATTGCAAGTGATCTCTATTTAATTTCTTACCTGAAAAACAGATTAATTTCCTTCAAAAATTTTAATAATATACTGTACAAGCCCAAAGGAAAAAAAAAATACACTTAAAAGGGAAAGATAACTGATATGTTGCATACAGACCTGGATACCAAGTTCTGAAAATTTGGACAGACTTAGATGATCACGCAATATTATAGTCAATAATTCACAATTCATGCATATCTCCCGATGCAAAATTTATTACCATGCCTATTTTTTAATAAAAAGATATGAAGCTAAATGGAAATGGAAGGCCAGTATGGTAAAAGGAATTATGGGAATTGACTGATCCTTCCTTGGCAGTGTTGGCTGAAGAAAAAAAGTGTCATCTACCCCAGTTGAAATCCTCAAGCTTAATATCCCACTACTTGGACAAAATTGGCTCAGCATTGTGTTCAAAGCAAATCTCCTCCACAAGACCTCATCCCCATTGTAGAGTGAAGGGGCTGCATAAGGCCCCCATGCAGCTCCCACTTCTAGAGGTGGGGAACAATCCAGGGGAGCAGCCCTGTCCCAGCCTTTGGGTTCAGAACCTCTCCCAGGAGCAAAGCACAGAGGTCCATGTCCCCCCAGGGAGAGGAGGGAATTGAGGTCTCTCTTCCCTAGCTCTGTGTTTGGGATAATGAAACATAAAAGCCCAACTTAGAAAGCCACCTCCTGATTTTTTGCTTCCTCTTTTTTTTTTCTCAACTTGCTCAAAATTCTCCAGCCACACAATACAATTCAGTCTTAATTTTGAAGTCATTGTCAGGTGAGCAAAATGCAATTTTTTGGCTCATACTTCCCTTTCAAAAACAGTTCCCTCTAAACAATCCAAGGCTGTCTAGCATATGTTAGTGGGCAGCTCTCCTAGTCTTGAACAAAATAATTTGGAAGTGATTTTCAGCCCTGCCTCATAGACTCCCAAGCAGCTCCTCCTCCCAGGTGTTAATGTTTCTGCTGTCCAAGTCAGTTTTGACTGCTGTGATGGAGCTTTCTCCACCTCTTCAGAATACTGTTAGTACAGGAGGAGTCAGCTTTGTCCCTTGTAGCTTCAAGGGATCTCTGAAGGTGACTTGCAGCAACAAGTGTGTTCAAGAGGGACACTCATTTGGCAGCACTGTATCATCAATTACACCAGAAAGTTTTCCCTCTGTTTCCTTACATTTTCCCTGTCACTCCATGTGCAGCTCACTGCAAAGGACTGTCTTCATGCATTGGATATTCTCTGTGTAGTTGCATTGTCCAAATGATTTTTTTACTTGAATGATATAATTCCCCAAAGGAATAAAATAAAAATATACAGTGGCACAGTAATTGACAGAGTCCAGGATTTTGCTGCATTGTCATGTATTATAACTGCATATTTGTATTCTCCCCATGCAGCTTATTCTACATCAGGTTTAAAAAAAAAAAAAAAAAAAAGATTGCAGGAAAAAATAATGAACATTAACCATTTTCCTGCTTCTTCCTCTTCCCTATAAACCTGAGGAGACTCAGCACCATGGTAAACACTCAGAGCAAGGCACTGTGTGGTAGCAAGTTCTGGGGGTTCTGAGGACTTGAAGAGCTGGCTATGATCTGTGCTAGTCCATTTTTTAGCTCAGTGCACCTTGTGACTGACATCTGCTTTAACTACATACTCAGAATTTGGTTAAACTGAAGCAAACCAAATCCTCATATGCATTGTTGATTCTGCCTTTGGTTTGCTTGTTTCTTTGCAGTTTGGACCAAATTAGCATGGAGTGATTATGGTTTATTAGACAGATTTCTGGGGTACATTTTGAGGGATTTGCAGAAATCTTTTAAATTTGAATGCGATGTTGGCCACTAAATTCAAGCATTTTCACCAAAGACAGCAGTTAGTTTGTTGGTTTGGGTCTGGATCTCATTCAAATTGGGCGTGATTCAAGCTCCTTGTAACAGATGACTCCTTTCTCCTGAATTTCAGCAGCAGGTTTTAGAGCATCTACCCTGGGTCTGAGAACCAAAGTCAGGCTGAATCATGGCTTAAGAGTGACGAGTGTTCTCTAGTGGCTGAGGTGTGGCCACCAAATGCAGTTGTGTGTTTGTACAACATCGGCACTGAAGATCATGACCAGTGTTTTCACACAACACGCTGTCTTTGGACTTCACACGAAGTTGGTCTTCAGTTTTCTCCAGAACCTGTGAGACTCTTTGTTATACATGCACCAGAGCTATCTTGGAAAGCTTTGGTCATCTACAAAATAACTGCAAAGTTTCCATTCTTTTATTCTTTCCTTCTTTTTTTTTAAAACAGAACCTTTACATTTTTTTTTCTTCAGACGAAAAAGCCCTCACACCTTCAAAAACAGAGCTGTTTGCTCACAACCACTTAATGTAAATATAGACTAAATTCTTTTAGTTTTGGGGCTTTTTTATGTGTATTGCTCAGAAACCATCAGGAAGCCTAAAGACTGACATTTACCTGCAAACAAATCCATCAGGAGTGTGCAACATTGCAAAACTGCCTTTGGGACAGGCGGAGGATGGCTGCCATCCCCAACCCCATCCTCTCCTCAGCTCCCTGCTCGAAACAGCTGCTGCCTGATGTGCCCTTTGCTTTGGGGAGGTTTGACTTGAGTGCTCAAAGCTGGACACAGGGGCCTGACCTCGTGTGGGCCACGGAACAGCCATGGCAGGGGCACAGCTCAGCCCAGCAGCACAGAAACAAACATCTCCATCAGCACATGAGCTGCCCTATGGGTCAGGTAGTCCAGCAGCAGCCTCTTCCCCTAATTGTTTGCCCTCTGTAATTAATTAAAGAGCTGGCAAGTAAACCCTGCACTCCCAAGTTTTCAATGCATTCAGTATCCAGAGCTGGCAACTCTTCTCCAGCAGCTCTCTAATAAATTCCATCCACAGGGGTTTTGTGCACAACTTCTGTGTTCCGGGCTCAGCTCAGGCTGTGCTCACAACACAATTTCCAGCTGCTCAGCTCTGGTTTGTGCGAGGAGCAAAAAGCATTTAAGCTTCAGCAGCAGTTTATAAATAGTCACATGGTAAACAGTGGGTTGTGATGGGTACAAGAAAATTCAGCAGAGGCGTTGCCACAGAGAATATTATTGCTTATTAGAGCTAAAAGGGGCCTGAGGAATGTTTCCCAGCGTGGCAGCTTTCTGCAGATCTGTACCCTCCTGCACAGGCATGGTGCATCTCCCTGCTGGGCTGCCCAGTGGTGCTGCCATGGGATGTGGGGTGAGGAGGAAAACCCCCATCCCAGGGGCAGGGCAGCGTGCCTGCCGAGCAGAGCATCCCACACCTGCCACAGCCAGGAGCCGGAGCCTCACTGCTGCACCTGAGGAGCAAATCCTGCCACTCTGGAGGTTTCCTTCCTCCACAGCACCAACTGTGTAAAGGACGCTGCATTTAGACCACAAAATCTCCTTTATTTTCTTTTTTTTTTTTCTTTGCACAGGCCAGCAAACAGCCATCATCTGGGAACAATGAGAGCTGTCAGGACGGGGGAAGGGAGCTGGCCAAACTGCGAGCACGGGCTTGAGAGCTGAAGAAAAAAAAAAAAAACAACCACTCCTCAGGAAAATTTTGCCCTGAAAAACCCTAACTTCATTAGCTGAGAATGAGTGCTCAGTCTATTGAGATGTGCCCTGTGCCCAGAGAGCAGCATAGCAGGGATAGGTGACCTATTTTCCCTGGAGAGGAGGGAGAGGTTGCTCTCTATCGATCCCACCCTTCCTCTATCAGTTTATATATTAGCTCCTATGGCCTGTGGAAGAAGCAGCCAGTAATGGAGTGAATCATTCACAATGAATAAATCATCTGACTAATTTAGCTTGTTTTTCTTCTCATGGCTCTTCCTTGTGCAGATCACAATTTCCCTAAAGTTATTCATTATTATTACTATATAACTTGTCATTTGGGGATGTTCTTTTCCTTCTACATTTTTATCTCCTACAAGTTAGCAAAAAATCTTTCAGCTCAGTTATGACTGGACAGATGAGTTTCATGAGGCTGTTCCTGGCCCCACACTGAATGAGCTCTGTGTGGCTGTTGTGGGTATTTGCATCAATAAACAGAGAGAAAACTTTCATTCTGTAAACTGCTGAGTCCAACTTCAGTTTCTACAGATGCACATGTCCCTCAGGACTGAGTCTCCCAACACCTCTGTAACACAAACATCCTCAGTACCAGCACAGTTGGAAGAAAAATTACTTGTATTTACACAAAGCATTTCTAAATCAATTTCTATCATATTCTGGCTAGAAAGCAGAATATGACAATGAACAGCATATGTGGGGTGATATCACCTAGAGGATCACTTGGCTTTGTCTCTTGCTAAAATGATGGCAAAAACATTGGAGAAAGCTGCAGTGCTGGATTCAGATGAGATCTGTGGGGTTCAGATGAGGTCTGTGGGATTCAGGCTCCATGGTCAGAATCTGAATGGGTTTGGAGAGCCTGGTGAGTGCTCCAGTTCCTGATGGCACAATGGAGAGTGCAGAAGGAGAGGAAGCCATGGGGCTGAGGACTGTGACGGGAGGTCTGGGAAGGTTTTCTCTCTCTGTAAATGTATTTTCCCACAGCAGGGCAAACCAGTGGAGCAAACCCCTGATGGCTTCAGTCCTAAGTACATGCCCATATTTCTTCCAACTTGTGTGTGTGTGTATGTTTATGTTTCTTTTGTTTGCTCTAGGTGAGAGCACCTCACCCTTTCATGAAGACCTGATGTAAACAAAAGAACAAACCAGAAAACCTACAGGCGGCAAACGGCGCCCAGACTGAGACACCACCTGCATCACAAAAACACCAGGCAGCCCACACACCTCCTCTCACCCACCACATCAACGGGGAGGCTCGGTGGCAGCACCGTGCTCTGGCTGTTGGCAAGCACCAACACCCAGGTGCCAGCCAGAGAGAATTCCTGGCTCCATAAAAAACAGGGAAAAGCTCCCATTCTTGCGCTGCAGGAGCTCCAGCTCCAGTGTTTCATGAGCAGTCTCTGCAAGAACTAAGAAAAGAAAGAGTCCAGATCTCAAGCTAAGCAGTATTGATGGGTGAAATTTTGCACACAAGCTAATTGCAAACTGATGCAAGATGCAATTGAGTGATGTGATGCACGTCCGTGTGAAAGCTGCCCAAGGCTTGCCCGCCTGCCCCCTGCACAGCCCCTGCTCCCTGAACAAGTGCAGCCCCTCCTAAAAGCTCTCTGTTTCCTCACCAGACTGGGCTCAGTCTAATCACTGTGAGAAATGGCAGCAAGAGCCAAACTGGCCAGAAGCTGGGCTCCTCCTGCCGAGTTCTGGGCAGGTGGCCCATGGCCAGGTCATAATAAAAGCACACATGATCCTTCTTTCTCTCTCCTCAAACTACCAATAAATTAAGTGTCCAGTGTAGTCACTTGACCAAGAGGTTTAATATTATTACAGCAAGGCCATGTAGTCTTCTGGGGAGTCCCTTTCTTCCATACCCTCATCCAAGTCTGTAAACCGAGCTGACAGCTGACATTTCCTATCTGAGTGCAAGTCAGAGCTCAAAGATGAAACTTGGATGGAAGCAAAAGTGAATGTAGCTCTAAAGAAAGGCAGAAAAGGAGATTAAAAACTATGTTAATTTACACTACTAATTACAGTAGCCCCTTAGGTGAGGCAATGGGAACCACAGGTAGCTGTGACACCTCCAGTATGACCAGCGCTGTCCCAGCTACAGAACTGATTTATCTCTGTGGACCTGAGTGTGAAAATGGAGATGTTTTGGGACAATGGCAAGGTGTTTTTCCTGGGCTGAAATGAGGGGGCTTTTCCCCTAGGTTATAGCCTAGACTGAAGGAAAAAATAAATTTCTCATTCCAGAAGTAAATCATAAATATATGTGTGTCTGTGTGTCCATATATATATACATATATACACCCATACACACATAGATATATGTATATATATACACATACACACACATATATATGTGTGTATATATATATAGAGTGAATCCCAAATCTCTTTCTGGCTTTTTAGTTAGGCATTTTTTTAATTTCCAACTGTGATGTGTAAACAAGTTGTAATGGCAAACCCAAAAAATTCCAGAGGTCAAACCCCATTCCTGACTCAGTCTTTTCTTACATCATTTGACCAAACTGTACACCTGGTTGCTCCTTTTCTCCTCCAGTTTCAATCACTTGCAATGCTCTATTTAACCACCCCATACCTTTTCCTGTTCAAATGTTGTTAAAGCGTTTTTTTCCTACCAAATTCATGCACATGTTTAACTATTTTCCCCATTCCAGCTTAACTTTTTCCTGGGTTGCTTCTGGGAAACATCCTGTTATAGAAGGATAAATGACAAACACAGTGTGCAGGACCAGATGTGTGCCTTCAACACCAAGGGGATGGATGAGCCATGAACAAGCCACCACTGCAGCACAGCAGCAGGCCACAGGAATAGCCCAGCTACATGCTTTCATTCCTCAGTAAGTACTAGGTTACCAAAAGCAGCTCACTCAGCCTCCAAAGAAGATTTAAGATGAGCACAGTGCTCCACGTGACTTACAGCTCGGTTCTCTGTTTCCTCAGAGCACCCTCAGGAAACAAAAGGGAAGGGAAAGTCCTAAAGATTCTCAATTAAAATATATTTTTAAGAGTTTTTTCATGACACGTTTTTTATTCTGGAATATGCAGCTGAAAACTGCAACACAACTGCTTAGCCATGTCTAATTCTGTAGTACATCAGACAAACCTTCAGTCTAATACTCTTGAATCTATGGTAAATACTCAAACATTCCAGTCAACCAGACTGATAAAAACAATTTAACGGGGCTATTGGCAAGAGTGGTCTCAGATTTGCTGAAAATCATGTCTGTGTTCATGCATCCAAACCAGCAGACTTTCACTTACCAGACTGATTGACTGGTGAAAAATCTTAATGTGAAATAAAGCTACTGACACACACTGAGGCTGTGAGACTATTCCTGGCTGGCTCAAAGAGCATCTGAAAAATCTGAAGATGTTTTCAAGTGCTCTCGGAAGTTTTTCTTATTACATAATTGAAAAAAAAGGGTCAGTCACAGTTACAAGATGAATGCTTCAAAGCATCTTTGGCAGTTTCTTTAAGATAAAAAACAAGCTCATATTTTAGGGTGCTTTGTGGTGGAAATAAAGTGCTGAGTTATTTGGCATATGCTGGAATTTAGTGGAAGCCAAAGAAAAACCTAAGGCTGCAGTCAGTTTTTTAAAAGTTATATTGAAATGCTTAGGTCCAAATAATCACAAAATCTGAGACATTTGGGGTTAGGAGGGACTGTTGGCCTTTTCTCTGATCTGTTCATAAGACTTCCTATGTTTTTTCCCTTTGTATATCCTTTTGGCAATAAAGAGAGAACTTTTGTCCTGTGTTGCATAGATGGAAGTGATGTTTTTGGTAATACTTTTTTGATGTAGGTGACATGAAATTATTAGAGCAAAAGATGATGAATTAGTGAGCTTCATGCAAGGAATACAAAATTTCATAAAATAACTGCACAAAGACCCAGTCATGAGCATTACTCCCAAGTAATATCTACACATTTGGTTAAAATATAAATCATGGAGTTATTCACAATACCCTGTTCTTGCAAAAACTCCTCAATATTAACACAATTCTGGCATTGACTTTCTTAGCAAAATTAGGACCGTGGAATATACAGCTCATTACCCCTGGAAGATATTCCTACCACTCCTAGTTAGATGTATTTTGAGAAAATCTAACTGATACTGACCTCAGCACTGTTGTCTGTACTGGGTTTCTAACTTCTACACTAGTGTGAAAACTTTACCAAGATGGCCAGAGTTCCACACCTACTGAAGGAAATTAAATTAGCCAGTTTACCATTAACTGGCATTCAGAATGTACTGGATATTCAGTAGTCTATACTAACCAGGTACCTATCTCATAGCTGGCTGTAATACAATATGTCAGAAAATTGCTTTTTGAGTTCAGAGAGAAGACAGATTTCACTGCAAATGTCCAGAGATTCAATTTATGGTTTTGCATGACTAACTCAGACATATTAAGGGATTAAAATATAGATACTTTGGTAGCTATAAACTGGAAACAAACTGCAAGTGTGGCCAATGATACCATGAAATCCTCCCGGTGGCCAAAAGTCCTCTGTGGCTTAGGTCACCTCCACACCCACTTTCACTAGCAGGCATTTCACTGGCTGCTCTTCTGTTTATTTGCATCCACAAATCTCACCATGATGGTGAATGTAGGCATGAGAGGAGTCATAGCTGTGCACAAAAGATTAGCTTAATTTGAAACCTGGTTTTGCATGTGGGACAAAAATGAAGCTGTGCTCGTGAAATGGTCAAGAAGTTTTTGCATATTTGCAGTCTCACTGTCTTGAACTGATGTTGTCCAAACCTTAATACATATTGTTCTTATCAAAATAAAGGCTGCTAAATGCTAGATAACAGAGATACATGCTATCCTTAGTATTTCAGACATGATAGACTGAAAAATATTTGCCTTAGAGAAATTATTATCTCTGCTTGATATCCTCTAGCGTATCTTGCACCATGATTTTCTTCATTCCCATGTGTCCCAGTGAAAGTTTTCAGCTTGGGGGACTCGAGTCCTGCACATCTTTTGCCTCTCCAAATCATGTGGCCAGTAGCAGATGGACTCCCATGGGACATCCTGAGGACTGGCACACTCTTTCCCCCCAGGTCAGCAAATAATCCTGGAGATCTGCATCTACAACTCCTACTTCTGCCAGGGAGCAAGGCAGACTGAACACATCAAGGGAATTTATGCTTCAGCAGGTTCTCCTGCCCTGCCATGCCCTACCAGACAAAAACCACAGACAGCAGCAGCCCACAGCGCAGCCCTTGGCCAGACATCACTCACATCACTCTAACTACAGCATGGCCTCTTCAGCCATCACCTCTCCATGTGAGGTCATAAAAGCTCAGGTAAAGTGTCTGAGGGTTTTGTAAGGTGAGGTCTTTCCACTGCTGAGAGTCCTGCTTAGTCTGAATATTTTTTTATCCCAGCATGATTTCCTGATAGCTTCATCTTTGGGATGGCTCCTGCTTTTGCAAAGGTAAAGATGATATTCCAAGCTGATTGTTACCAAAATAATTCAACAGCAGATGCATTCATCAGACTTTTACTTTCCCTCTGGCCATTGAGCTTTATGGTGGTTTCACAGCAACCTCAGAGATCCCACCACAGGTTTCATCTTCCTTTTGCAAAGCACATCTTGGGGCAAGTGAATAGGCTTAGGGAGTGACTGCACACCACCTCCATTGTGGCCTATTAATACAGATCAGGACTATTTCTTTGATCTGCTTTATCTTCTAGCAAGCAGATGTAGGCTCCAAAACAGTAAAAAAATGAGCATCATCAAGTTTATTCATTTGGCCCTGCAGTGTTGACTTTGTGCAAATCTTTGAATTGCCCACAGTTCCTGAGTCTGACAAAAGATTCAGTTCTGAGAAAAAGGCTTTCTCTGTTCTCACTTCACTCTTCATCATTTGTAATTATGTTTTTGTTGCCTGTAAATTTTGAAGACCCAAAGTCTTTTTTTCCATTGACATGGGTGTTTTCTTATGCCTTTCTCTGCTAATTCTATATAACAATATGACCTATTCTGGTATCCACTTAGATATCTTTCAAGAAATTGTCTTAGGCAATGAAATTAGTGAGCTTAATTAGGCCATCTAGTTTGGAAGGCATTAGTGACATTGGAACATGATGTTTCTGTCTGATTACATTTGTTAGACCAATTTAGGAAGCAAAAGCAATGTAAAATCACGCTCTCCACTGGTGGAAGGGAACCAAGGAGTGAGGGAGCAGCTCCGTTTGCCTGATAACATTTCCATTGCTGGTCACACTGGTCACACCAGCAGTGAGTGGTTCTGCTCTGTAGAGAAACAGCTGGGATGGTTGTGGAGATGCTTAGCTGATACAGGACTTTGGGGAATCTGTCAGCACATGGAAAGGCTCTGGTAATATCTCTTCCTTCAACTTGTTTGCTGCAAATGAACCAGCTGCTTTGTTCTTCCTTTCCACTGGCATTGCAAGATCAGATATACTGTACCTGGGCTGGCACCTTCCCCAGTGTATTATTTTGGATTTCTCAATAGCATTGTAAGGTTTTTGATGTTTCTGATAGTGTTGTAGTTTTGCTAGACACAAAGGCTTCTCCCTCCATCTTATCACACACACACCCTCTTTTTCTGCATTTGTTTTGTGTCTCTATGGTTTTTCATGCGAAGGAAAACCAGCACACTCTCTGCAGCAATGCCATGGACTCCAGATGATATCTTTAATGCTTCAGCCATGGGCTTCTCTTTAAACCCTGATTTAGCCAAGCTTTTTCCTAATTTGAATAAACATCAACTACTTTGTTCTAAAACAGCTCAGCTTCCTTATTTGTGAACTGTCCTTAATGTCATCAAATTTGTGCAAACACGCAGTTACAAATTACTCCATCCTCCCTGCTCACTATTTACCCTCTCAGCCAAGAGATCTCTTCTAAACACATTTTTGGTGATTTCAGTCTGTATGGCACAGCATCCATGATGAACTGCTCACAGCACAGCCAGCCCCTGGGCTCACACCCTACCCAGCCCTGTGTGGCAAGGGATGGAGCTACACAGTCATCCCTCCTGCTGGCCTCGGGGAATGGTTCACCAGGAGGAGACAGAGACCCTCTTTGCCGTGTCATCCACGTGTCCAGCACAGGTGAATTTCCTCATACAGCCTAAGGATGTGCAAAGAAAGAACAGAGCTTGGCAGTCTGTGACTTCCCAGCTGCTGCTTCCCTACCTGCCCATCTCCTTGCTGACACCCCCCACAGCTGGACAAACCCAACAGCAGCACAGCTGGTGGTCACTGTCCAGTCACTCACAGTGGTCACTTCCTGGTCACTCACAGTGTCAGGCACAACAGCACATGTCTGCAGCATGGTGCTCAAACTGCCCAGAGGATCTGGGGAGGAGAAGTCAAGGTGTTCTGCACCCCTGTATAATTTTTCTATGCCAAATGCAACAAGCTGGCACATTCTTGATGAGAAAACATCTGCTCAGATTGCATTCATGTAAATAAGACTGAAAACACATTTTCAGGTCAGACCATACACAGGGGAGTAAGAAAAGAAATTCAGGGGTTTTTTTTACTGTAAATACACCTAGAAGATAAAAGCCAGGCATCAACTTCTTAAAGAGGGCAGAAGGACCACCCTATATATTATTGTACTAGGAAAGCTCACAATTGCTTTTAAATTCTTAAACAACCTGGCACAGTTTATTTTGAGAACTGAAAGCTCCGCTACCCAGAGATCACTCTTCTCCCTTCTCTAAGAGGATTTCTGAAAAAAAAAAAAAAAACCTTGCCAAAAGCAGCTGTCGGCTAATGTAACACACAGCACCACTGTAAGAATGGATCCATGAGCCCTGGCAACACCTCAGTCCTTGTCAGGACCCATGAATGAAACTGTCCCAGGGAATCTGCAGAGCAAGGCTGCATATTTAGGAAGCTCAAAAGGGAGTCAAAACAAAACAGACTGCAGCAGGAAAAGCAGCACAGACATGTCAAAGGGCTGCCCACATGGCTCAACCAGAGGCCAACCTAAAAAACACTGCCACACAATTCCTTGTGAAGCTCACAAAGGAGCCAGATGCTCCTGTCAAAATTATACCTTCCACAAATCTACATGGGAAACCTGCCACCATCCTGCCTAAAAGGAGGAGAATTGATACCATTTTCTTGACTAAAATAGTATCTTTTCAGTGAATTAGCTGAAGAAAGAGCAGGAGCTGTTTGCTTTGGACAAGTATATTTCCAAGCATGTCATCCCCACAAAAGATCTTTCTTTCTCTCTACTTTCATGCAACCCTGAAAGCAAATATCTGATGGATATGATCTGGCTAGCTCCACATCTTCAAACAAGAGCAGGGAGCTGGTGGCAAGTGGGATTCTTCCGTTGCTCTGAGCTAATAGATATTAGGAAGAAAAATGCAGTTCTTGTCTTGGCTGGCTTTGAGATGTACTTAACATTTCATTCACAACATGCTGCTTGTATCCACAAAGCTCAACAAGGCAGTGAATATCATTGGTCTGTTTCAGAGACAAGAGGAAAACGCCTTGCCCGAGGTCTCACCGCCTGTCACAGCAACAGGGGCACGGATGGTGAACCTGAATCTCAGCCACTGGGCCTCATCACCCCAGTCCTTCCCATGGTGTTTTAAACATTGATCAAAATTTAAGTTAGTAGAGGGCGTGCCTGAATCAGCTCATGGTCTCACAGCTTGTTCTGGTTCTCAGATTAATTGTTCTAATTAGCTACTCCACAGGCAAAAATATATTGACTCTTTCTTCATCTCAGACTTGGGGCCAGGCATGATTCAGAAAAACAGTCAGCTGTGGCTTCCTCAGAATTTGCCACACATCTAAATTGTAAACATTGCAGTCAACTCCCAGTTCATAGCACAGGTAAGAAAACTCACCTAGAAAACCAACTGTTTTTCTTCTCCTTGTTTTTTCTTTTCCATTTCAGAAGAGGGACATTTTAATAAAGCTTCCAAAATCCCATGCAGCACAGCATGCAGAGCTGCATTTCTGCAGCAACGCTGAGTCTGTTCAAATCTGGGTACTGGAACAGGAGGAGGCATTGCCAACCTTCCAGCCTCATCTTCTTGGGGACAGGAAGCCCAAATAAGCTCAAAATTAGCCTGGGAAATTTGGTGGAACAAAAGATTTGGAATCAAAACTCAGTGTTGTGTACTATAATTCACAATACAAGGGGGATTTTTGTCACAATCTCATTTCAACTCTTCTTAATATTTTTAATAAATTCTCAAGATGAAAACATTTAGTGGGGGGAAAACACAGCAGTGAGTAAGTCCTGTATCTTCCACACAGAGTCTGCTTGGTTTATGTATTCCCTATAGATTGGACTGCGTGGGCAGTGCACCTGCCCCATCTCTGTTAATAAAGTGGAAATCTCTGTTAAATTACAGGTAACTAATGACTGAGTCATATTCCCAGCTTTTCTACGTGCTCAAACAATTCCAGTCATTCAATTGCATTCATAACCTCTCCTGCCGCCACAGAGTTGCACTTCCAGTGTCTTTTGCCCTTGCCAGAGTCTCTGATAATTCCCAGTATGGGAAAGAGCCATTAGCTGCCAGGACTGGAAATAACTACACAAAACATTGACCACCTGTCTTGACAAAATTATGAATGCTTGATGGAGAAACAGACATTTTGATGATAAACACAGATGATGAAAAGAGTTACCAAAAATGCAAAAGAGCAAAACAAACTGTGCATGTCAATTTACCATTGTTGTTAACATATAGCTCATGTTGGTCGGGTTTTTGTGGCTCCTTTGTATTCGTGCTATGTTGTTTTTTTGTGGTGGCAATATAAATATTAAATAAATCAAAATAATAAATAAAAATTTTTGAACTTTAGAAGAAACATATTTGAGCAGTCACATATGACCTCAAATGGCCATTATCTTGTAAATTTTGAGCACCTGAAAAAAAATATTAACGTCTACATTTAGAATGAAATTTAAGGGGGGAAATCTCTTAAGTCTTTTCATACAGTATTTCTGAACTAGTAACCTTTAAACAATTTCAAAGGCTGTCACTGGAGCTCTTGTGGACTGAAACTGCCCATTTTCAGTTGTTCATTTAATTTTTTTAAGTTTTTATTTTTAAATGAGTGTTGGAGAAATAGACTTGGAAAGATAATGTGTGGCAAAAAGAGTGTATGGGTGTTTGTAAGAACAAAAATATTTCCATCAAGCTTCATATGTGTTGGGAAGGACCTCTGTTAATTAAAAACAAATCCAGAAAATTACAGCTGAATTGGAGAGTCATGCAAATGCTTTTCAGTTCAAAATTTGTTGATAATTATAACACAACTGCAATTTGTTAATCTTGTAAGAGAAGGACAAACAAACAATGTAAGTAGTGAATGGATAGGTGGATAAACACCTAAAAATGAGAATGTTATTCCCAGCAGTGGTAAATAGGAGCAGATTAGAATTCAAATATTTCAGCACAAGTTAAGCCTGTCCCTGCCAAAAACATTTTGTTAATATTAACTCTGTACTGCCCAGCTATATTCTCTCAAATCCTACACAGTTTATTTGCTGGAATAAACCACTTGTACAGGATCCACATAAAGGTATCTGGACAAAGGTGCACCACTCTGCTAGTTTAACTTCTATCCACAGCTCCCATCTATGCTGCTTCTGTCTGATTTAGTAGTTGCAAATGATTTCTGTAGAGATCACTCACAAGTGGGCCTTCACTCATAATGCAAAGAGAGGATGTTACAGATGTTTTTTTTATTTGGCCCTGTGTTTTATCTACCGTAGCAGCACGTGTGTGTCTGTGCACATGGGTGTTTGTGCTGATTGTGATGGTTGTGATGTGACACACGACATCCCAATGCTGGTTGGGAACACAGTGGCAGGGACAGCCCTGGTGCCACTGCCCCTTCCCCAAGCAGGGCACTGCTCCCTTCCTCCGCTCCCACAGTCATGGTGTACCTACATCCCACACTGTAATGCGAGTTTATGCACACTGGCAGACTCCTTTGCACGTTGTGTGTTAACTTAACATTTTATTGATCATCTGGGGAAAGAATGAATGCTAATCATTAAGTTTTATATGAATGTTTCTATTGCATGAAGTGCTATAGCACATGTGCTGAGTTAAGGGATGTTGCCTATGTAAATGAAAGATAATTCCGCATTAAAAAGATGTTTTCTGGAGCATCTTTATTCAGTTAGGTTTCAGCTGATCTGAAGGAATCCTATCAGCACTAACACAGAGGGGTAAGGCTTAGGAATGTAAGTGCAGATAATAGTTTGCTAGGCCAGGATACTATTTCTCTGCCATGGATTTCAAAAGGACTTACTGTACATACTGGTTCTGGCATTTGAAACTCCAGGCTTAGCTGGGGGATGGGGAGAGATGGAGAAAAAAGAGGATTTGATACGAACAAAATATTTTTTGTAAAAGGCAGATTCCTTTTTGTTTCCATGTGCCATACAGTCAGTATTTTTTGAGTCTTTACTGATGCTCTCACACAAGAAAATTGACTCTTGAAAAATGCACCATTACAAGTTAATATATCCAGTATGTAATTTGTACTTAACAGAAAGATATTTAGGACCATTTGCCTCAGCCATGAGACTTTCAGCTGCACAGTGGGAGGTAGTGCTTCAATGAAACCTTTGTTTTTAATCTTCTGATACAGTCACTAAGGCAGTTGGCTGGCTTTAAAATTACATCAGTCTTCTTTTTTAATCTAGGGTTTGCAAGCAGTAGTTAGTTTGGGGCATCCACCAAAGCATATCATTTCACAGGCAGAACTACCACCCTTTTTACTGCTCTCTTGGCTAGGATGCACCGAAATTGGTGTCTAAAAAAGAAGGAAAATGAACGAGAAAGTTGCCCGGGGAGCGCGGATATTCCCGGGGACGCCGTCCCAGACGGTGCGTACAGCGCGGCGCAGTTCAGTCACGTTTACTTTGTTTCCTCCTCTTCCTAAAATTAGATTACATTTCCCCGAGAGAGCACAATGATGCCGAAGCTGGACAACCCAGAGCCTGAATCACTTCAAAGCAGCCCCCTGTTTTCAGCGAACGTCACCCGTCTGCCGCAGCCCCGCGGAAAGCGCATTGCTCTGCATAGCAAGTTGGGTGGCAGTGGGTCCATAATATAAAACTGTTGCCTTGTGTTCCTCTAAGCTCTGCCCTCCTCTGGAAAAAAAAAAAAAACAAAAAAAAAAAAAACCCCTCATAATTCAGGCAACAGCTGGAAAGCTTAGCTTAATGGTCTGTGCTTAAATGTGGAAGGTCACAGGGTGCTGATCTAAGGAGCGGAGAAGTCTTGCTCAGCCGACTGTTGACACTTAGTAAACGGAGGAGGAGGGGACTGTGTGTGCATCTGAGAAAGCCATACCCCGGCCGGCGAAGAATAGGAAGCAACTTCTATTCAAGATTTGCAGGGGTCCTGGACCCAGTAGGGAAAAGCAACAAGGCCCTTCACTGCCTCTAAGTTACCTTGTATTATAACAGGATTAAAGTACATTTAGCTTCTCTATTAGCATACTTTAGCCCCATTTAGGCTTACTTGATGTTTCCGATGGCCTTTGATCAGCCTTGCATGGTGCTGGTCAGCTTCAGGACACAGCAGTCAAAAAGCGAGACTGTGAAATTATCCTGATGTTGAATCTCACAGGAGATATTTCTGGCTGTTTTCATTCACTCACCCCCAATATTCGAGTTTCTTTCTCTCTCTCTCTCTCTCTCTGCCCCCCCCCCCCCACTCAAGAAAATAATTTACTCATTGTTAAAAAAACAGGGGGGGGGGAGTTGAAGAAAGAAAGAAAGAGAGATATTAAAAGAAAAAGGTATCTTAGTGACCAGTAATAATTAGCTCCTTGTTTGAAATCACTGCTGGCTTGTGTGCTGGTGCTGAAGCATCTATGAAAAATACTATAATTTCTACAGTGTCTGGCTTTTTATTGCTTACATTTGCATATAAATTAAATCCATATTGTAGCTTTAAGGCAAGCTAGGCTTAGAATGCCGTACAGCTCAGGGTCCTATTGTTTTACATCTACTTTCTATACTGTGGTTAAATGAAAAGGGAGGAGAAAGTAAAGGAGGCAGAAAGTCAGCTATGTAGCATTTTTAATTGCTTCTCTGCCAATTATGGACAAATTAATATTTAAACTTTGTAGTGCTTTGAGAAAAATTGTTTACGGAATCCACCTCTTGGTGTTCAGTGTCCCTTGTGCCTACAGCAATATCTATATTGGAATCTTTCATCAAAGAAAATGAAAAATAATTAAAGATAAATACTGTTCTCTTTTAAAATATTTTATGGAAACAAATGCTGTTAATTGTAAATGTTTCAAATATAGGCGTGATCCTTACTCCCAACATCAGCCTTAAAAGCCATTACCAGACAGCTTTTTTTCACCTGATACTGCTTATGTGCACACAAAAGTCTTGTACCATTTATTTCACTTGATCTTATTTTTGTCTTCCTCCTCTGCTTCACGCTGCCATCTCTGCTTGACCGACTTAGGTTGGCCGCTCTGAGTCCCCGTTTCAGCGCGGCTCAGAAATCCACAGGCTGCTAACACTAACACATCAGGGCAGAGCCTGGGAAGACAAGAGACATTTGCAAAGATGAGTAACAAGAAGCAAATGGCGCCTCAAAGTCTCCCTTTAAAAATTCTTTAATGAGATACAGTGCATTTTTTTTTTCATTCTTTTCTTGGGCTAATGCCTAGTATGTACCAACCACTGGGCCACATTTTTAGGAAACATCTAAATCAAAAGTCAGAAGATTACACAGGGACATAAGAAAATCTTAAGATGGCAGGAGGCCAGGAAGCCCAGCTAGGCCTATCCTTTCCTCCAGTTAACAGTTGTTCTCCATAATATACTGTTTTTCTCCCCCTCTCTCTCCATATGCTCTTGCTCTATTTGAAATCTGGTCAGATCAGTTGCTTCTAGAGCAGCATCTGGTAGCTTATAATATATACCCTCTGGAAAAAAAAAATGTATTACATTTGTACGGTGCAAGACCTCGCTGGAGCCGTGTCCCTCGTCCTCATATTTGACATTAGCTCTAATAACTGCAGCTCTGCTCCCTGCAGTTCCCCCCAGAGCCCTTCGCAGCTCCGCCAGGTCCCCTCTTAATCTTTTCTCTTTGCGAGGGATACAGACCTAGTTTCACTCAGCATCTTGGAGTCTCCAGTCTCAAAGTCATTATGGGACTTCGTTGTACTATTTCCATTTCTGCAATATCTCTTCCGTAATTAGGTAATCAAGACTGTGCATCTTCCCCATGTGGCCTTTTGAGATCAGATTTATTTATCAGTTTATTTATCTCCTATTAAACATTTTAAAAATTCTGGTTGCAGTACCATCAGCTGGGCACATTGCTAGTCTTCACAGCTGTCTGCTTGCTATCGTAATTTCCTTTTTCCTCTTGCCAGTCGCTCGTTTGCTTCTTCTGTCTGAATTTTGCAGCTGTTCATATTAATAAAGGACGTTACAAGCACTTGAATGCATGGTGAATTTCATGAATAGTCTCCTATAGACACCAAGGTCTGTCTGGCAGGGACTGGCGTGTGGGTGAAGGGGTTGGTGGGACTGGTTTAACATCAGTGCTTCTGGAAAGGGATAGTCCCTGGTAATGGGGTTAGATGAAGTCCTGCCCCTGGTTCTGGATGTCAGCAAAACCAGGCTGGAGATGCAACACGCTGCTGTACAGCTAATTTCACATGGACAGAGGTTTCCAGGATTATATTAACACCATAAAGATCCTTCCCAAGGCAGTTGACTATAGCCTGGACTGTGGTGCAGCAGTAAAAGTCTCACTTCTTGTTTCCACTACAGTAAAATTATTGCCTCTGAGTTATAAATACCTATCTGTACATCCAGGTCTTTCCTATCAACTATAAAACAACATTCTTAAACCCTTTTCTTCATTACTCCTTGGAGCAATACAACTGGTAGCTGAGAAAAAGTTCAATTTGTTCCCACATCTGTTATAATCTTACACCTACCCTCACCTCTTGGTGTTCTGCCCATTGCTTGGTGACCCTTTCTACTCCAGAGATTAGGGTCAAGCTCAAGCTCTAGTCTGATAACAAACTTCCTCTCTGTGCCTTTCCTTGCTGCTGCTCAAGACTGTCACTGTAAAAACCACCAAGTTCTGGCCCACAGGTGGCTGCATGCTTCCTGGGATGTCACCTGTGGAGATGACATTGCTGCACCGGGTCATTCTGGGCCACCCTCAGCCCTCGTGGCACCCACCAGGCCATGGCCTTGGGATGGAGACTGAAAATCCACAGGGGTCCTTCTCCTGCAGGCCCTGATACATTTTACTGATGAGACACAAAAACTTAGGGATCAGTAACAAAATACTGCTGTGCCCTTTTTAGATGTTATAATTTTAAGCCTTTCTCTCCCTGTTTCCAAAGTGAGATAGTGAATAAGAGAAGGCGTCTTGGCAACACCAACAAAGGCTCCAACCATAACCAGGCACAGATAGTTCTGAGGCTTAAAAAAGTTTGATTTCTTGTTTGTTTTTATCACTGCTCCTTTGGTGTTTTATGCTCCTTCTCATGGTAGATTGAATCAGAACACAGGCGCCCCATATACTGCAATACCCTTGAAGGAGGATCCACTCAAAAAATACCCACTCTTGTAAAATTTTCAGTCTTTACATGTTGACCCATGAGATTTAAACCACTGTATTTTATAAGGACAGAATAAATTGAGTCCAGAATTCACAACATTTTATATCCCCCTATGAGTGGCTTCAGTGTTTGTTAAGTTCTTCAAATTTTAGCTTTCTGTGTGTTACAAACCCCATCTTCTGGCAGTTTATCAGGTGCCTCCAGTATTGGTTTCAAAACAGATATTAAATATTGCTCTCTCACCTTGTAGCTGCAGTCATTTCCAAATGTACTGAACAGCTTTTCTGCTTTCCAGCCGTCAAAGATTATACAGTGAGAATAAATTACTCAGCTGGGTGCGTTGTTTGTAGGCAAACCCAGGCAGTGACAGTATCAGTAGTCCCTGTGTTTAAAAGCATGTAAAAGACTTCTTTTTCTGTGCCTTACACTGTGGCTCAGAGACATTCCTGCACAAACAAGGATACTGGTAAAGATGTCCTGAGGTATCACAGCCATCAGCCCATTTCCTCACCCTTCATGCTGTGGATGAAATCCCTGGCATGGAAGCAGCAGCCTTGTAGGGGTGGGGTGCTCCAGAGGACAGTGGGGACACCTGGCTGCCACCCCAGGCTAAGGAACTGTCCCCATTTCATTCCCCTGAGCTCTTTTGAGTGGTATTTCCTTGATTACAACTTAGATTATTTTTTCTTCTTTTTTATTTTTCCCCTCAAGAAAACTATCATGCTTACTAAGTATCAATTAATGTTTCCAGCATCAGACAGATTTCTGAGATTTTATTTTATTTTTATTTCTTTTTATTTTCCCTTTTGTAATTTATTGTCATGAGACCCACACTGCCTACTGCAATAGCACTGCTGTCCTTCAATGTCAACATTGTATTTCCTCTGAATTGCTGAAGTCCACAAGACTATTCACAAACCTAGCACCAAACTAGAAACCAGGCCAGATGTTCTTTTATCTTTCCTTTACACAACCCAGGCTTCTTAGAATGTTTCCATACAAATACTCCTGAGCAGTGAATTTTGACCTAAAGTTGAAAACAATTTCATCAAGAGTTTAAATCTGGCTGGGGCAGAAGCAGCACAGTTCATAAATACTACATCAGTTTGCTGAGAACCAAAAACTGTGTCTGAATTAACATGACCAGTCACAAAATATCTCAGATATCTTTAACCATCAAAATTTCAGGCTCCAGGTCTGCAAGTTTTCACATAGATAATAGAAAGGTACATCCAAAGGAATTCACATCTTCTTTATCCTCAGAAGATGAAGCACCTCTTTTGAAACACTGATTTCTATCCTTTGGTAACACAAGGAGCTCAGAAGACAAGTTTAGGTGTATTCATAACTTTTAGCTACAGCAAATATCTTGCTATGGATGACTCACAAATCATCCATAATTCAAATACATTTCCAGAAACAATTTGTCTAACCATTTTGACAGAATGAATTTGAAGGGAAAAAAAATCTGCTTGCAGGCAAACTGCAAGCATAAAAGATGACTACATTCCTTTAATTAAAAAGTCAGTGTAAATAGTACTCTTGTTGATATTAAGTACCTTTGTGAAGCAGAAGTAGCTTAAATCAAAACTTACATATAATAAATACAGGGACAGGTTTCTCACTCTGCATATGATGCCTTCATTATCTCTAAATATAAAACTGATTATTCATGATTGAATAGTAAGCATTGGAGAACCGTTCTTTTCTTTTCTTTTTATTTTAATGCATCCTAAAAGTCAAGAAACAGGATTTTTCTTCTGCTGCTTTATTTTACTTTCTGGCTATTGCATGAGTCCTTTGGATATTCTTGATTCTGCCTGATACCTGAGACAACCTCCCAGGGTAGGAGTGGGGATGTTGCGTGCTCATTTACTCTCGTTCCGTCCTGTAATAGCTGTGATTCTCTATTGCTTTATCATCTGCAGCAGATCAGGAGGAGAACAGAACTGACTGACATCAGGTGCTACACCTTCCCTGATAGGTCAGGCATAGCAATAAGGAAACTCCCTCTTTTCAAAGAAAGTTTTCTGTTTGTAAGTGTTCCCTACATTTCTTGAGGACACAAACTCTTTTTCCAGGTCTCTCATGTCAGCACTGATCAGTGGTAGCTCACCTTCTTGGAGAAGGGTCAGAACACTTTCAGGGAGAGAAATGACAGTATGCATGGATAGTTTGCCCTTTTTTAGTCCTTTCCTCTGCAGCTCAGCCTAAGCAGAAACCCAGTACTGCACTGCTGTCATGTAAATGCCTTGACTTATCTTAAATTTAGAGCAAAGGGATCCATTAACGCTTTGTGGCTTCAACATTCCCTATCAGTTTGTTCCCATCATATGAATACTGGAGATGTGAGAAGTCTCTTGAAATAAAGGGTGTTACAAGTGGTGTCTCAAAACTAAATGCTGCCATTTTTATTAGCAAAGTACAGAAGAAAAGGCAATAAAAAATAAGTTTAGAAAAATCACTCAGCTCATCAAATACTATTGAGAAATCCACTAAGAGTGGTCTAAGCTTAAAATACAGATCTGAGTTTAAGATATTTTGAAATCTTACATGGCAGAACAAATTCTCTTTCTCACACTAGTGGCTGTCTCTGTCTGTCTGTCAGCTCAGAGCTCAATCACGTATTCACAATAAAGTATGGGTCAAGTCCTCGAATGTCTGTGTCTTATAGTCTTATTCTTGGCTGACAAGTGCTACATCTAAATCAGTGTATGGCATTAAGTTATAGCTTGAAAGCAGGCTGGGGTGGTAAGACCAGTTCAGACAATAAATGCTTCTTGCTCCCCCACAACCTTCCACCTCTCTCAGGCCACCCTTACTCAAAGAAACAACTTCCAGCACCACTTATCTAATTGTAATTCTACAACTGAAAGCACAGCTCAATAGTAATACTGTAAGGGACTTACTTGGGCAAGTTCCTATCATCTGGCCTGAGTCAAAAGATTACACACCAGTAATAGAAATTTATTCAGAGCAGAGATATCCTGGCATAATAAGACCATCTTGCTTCATGTAATTATAATTCATGCATCCAGAGACAGCTGTCCATCAGATATGTTGTATTAGCTCGCTTTGATTTCTATAATGAGTTTTATTAGTATATTTATGAGGAAGAACAGTGGCATATAAAGAAGTTATGAATAAGTTATTATGTGTGCACAACCAACATTTGGGATTCTCTAAGTCTTGCAGAGAAGCTAAAGTCTGAACGGATACAGACACCCAAAATATGATCCATGAAGTCCTATTTCATAATATATGGCACCAACACTACCCATTGTTTTGTTTCACAGCCATGAAATCATGGCAAAATCATTCCATTATGCAAACAAGAAATCTAAAGGGGAGTGAAAAAACCAAAATTTTAAACAAGAATGTCAAGTTTTAATTTCTCCTTAATATTAAATTGATGTGATATAAAAGGAATTTTTTTGAATATAAGAACTGGTACTATTGGTCCTGGTTTCTCACATGCAGGAACATTCAGGCTGTAAAAGATGAGATATATTGAATTTAGATAGATTCAAGGGATGACTGTTGATTCTTCCAGCAAAAATGGTGGGAAAGGATGAAAATGCAGGACCAAAGAGAAAGTCAGTGTTTATGGAGATGAAGATAAAGTATTGATAGGAAGTGACGCAATGAAATGATGCAGAGCAAGTAAAAGGGAACAAGCACAGTCTCAGCAGCTCTGGAGACACATACCAATGGAGACAATGGTCTAACACATAAACACAGAATCATTACAAAACCTATTAGATAGATAACTACAGTTAGCAGGTTTGAAGCCTGAAGTAGGACAGCTGATTTTGAAAATGTTTTTCCTGTAACAGGACAGGCTCAGGACAGATATCTGTTGATATCTGTAACCCTCTACCTGTTCCTCCTCAAGGGTTCTTCAGTGCTGCTTTCTGCAATGACAACTTGTCCATCCCCTTGCTCCCCAGGTCCTCAGGCCATGCTCACACCATCCTTGTCACACTGGTAGATTTGGGAAACTTCGGACAGCTGAAGACAGATGTTGTAAGATCTAGAGGAATATTAACTCCCATGCCAGCACTTCCTGGTAAAGAGGGTCCTGTTACCCAATTGTACCTCATCAAAGAAGTTTGACCAAATCCATCTGGTTTCCTCAGCTACCAGACAAAAGACCAGATCTCTTGTGTAGCTGAAGACTGGACCACACACTACTAAATTTCAGCTTTTCAAATTGCACCACCAAGAACCAGTGCAGTCATTTCCTCATTAAATGTTATCAGCTAGGCCAGCACATCACAACTTCTTCACAAACCCTGGAGAGATAAAAAGATTGATCCTCACAAAAAATCTCATTTTAAGGGGACAAATATATAAGCAGTCCAGGCAAAGTGTGATGAATAACAGGGTGTTTGCCATGCACAAGTAACAAGAGCAGATGGACACTTAAAAGCCTAAAATCTCTTCTGTGTCCCCTAAATGGTCTCCCCCAAGCAAGAAAAGAGACCAGGTAAAGATCTTCAGTTGACCTGCAAAATTAGCCAGCCTCCCCTGGGCCTACCCACAGTGACAAGTCCAGCTACCAGCCCTTCTACCTGTGTCTGTGTATCCAGTATTTTGCTGCCACGAGCTGATCACGTTTGCTGTGGTTGTAGCTGAGGTGACATCTCCAGTCATGTTTAGATCTTAGAACCGATTTCTGCCTTGCTGGTCAAAAATGCCATAAAGACCAAAGAAGAGTTCAGCATGCAAGAGCTGCTCTGTGTCACCACTACAGTTCAAGTTAGCCTGTCAGTGTCAGGGGGAAACGAAGCAGAGTCAAAAGCTATCCAATTATTTTGCTATAACCCTCTCAAAAGTCTTCCTTAAAGCTAAGACTTTTCAAGGAGGCAGGAAAAGTTGGTTAGAAAGACTTTAACTACTGCTTCTTTCACAGAAAATCTTAAGTTGCTGGCAAGTGTTGGGTCCTACATGATACCTGCACAGAGCTCAGAGGAGTCTCAGTGTCCCAAGTATTGCCTGACCTCATGCAGGACCTACGGTCTAAAATGGCAGCAAAGATTGCATTTGATCTTCAAGAACTTATTGCACTTCCAGAAAGAAAGTAAAAGCCAGTGTGGTGCTGAATGATCCTGTCAGGACAGTAATTGGAAAAATCCCCACAGTAAGAGAAGCTCAACTGTCACAGTTTGTGAAGAGCCTTGATGAGGCAGGTTGTTTACTGCTCACAACCCTTGTGCTATTCACGACTTGGCTGACACTGCTGAAGGGCACGGCAGCGCTCCTTGGCCTCGTTCCTAAGCACAACGTATTGTTTCCAGAGCCCTTTGTGCTACTATCACTCCAATTAGGAGCTAGAGTGCCTTCACAAATGTTCTGTCCTCCCACTTTGTCAGACAGAGATGATCTGAATACAACAAAAAGTTTTGAGAAGGGGAAAGTCACAGATGAGGGCATTTAGGGATCATAATGGCAATGAGTGGCAGGAAGAGATGATTACAGAACTTCATAAATTTTAATCAAAATATCAAAAGAGGGTTCTGTCAGTGCAAAGATACCCTTCTCCTAATGGGACAACAAACTAAAGCAGTAGCTTTATAACATCCTTTGATGTCCTAGGATAGCAGGACCCCCGGAGTTGACTGTTGTGTCCCACAATAGTTCATTAGTATTGAAATTCCTAATTCCCTTTATTGGATCTGAGTTTTGGCTTCTAAGGTCTGACCCCTGAAGAGAGAAACTTCAGACTGCTTTCTGCTACACACTTCCTCACTTTGGGCATTTAACTCCACACTTTTACAAATACCACGTGCCTTCGCCACAGTGAAGAGGAAAGAATAACCCGTTATCTTTTAGCAAGATACTCTGAGTATCACTCTTCCACCAAATCATCCCTCACGTTGCTGTTCTCTTGCAACTGTGGGAAAATATGTCTATATTAGAGCTGAAAATTAAAGACAGGAGGATGGAGTGTACATCTTCTCCTTCTGGCCATGCATTTGATTCAATATTTTGTGACATACTCTTCAAGTACCTGCCTAGAAACAAGTAGCAGCACAAGCCCACCAGTCCCACCAGCCACTCAGTCCTTGCATGGTGTTTATTTTTGTCTGACATTTCTCAATCCACCATCTCATGGAAGCTTACAAAGCAAGCCACTGAACTAAAAAGTTATTAATTTACCTTCCTCTTTTTTTTTACTTTTTTTTTTTTTTTAACACACAAGCTCTCAATCCCCAGACAAAGGAATAATAAGGAGCTCTACTCATATGTCCCTTAAAACCAGGACAATGGAGTGCACTTGGAAGAGAAGATGAGAAAGGGAAGAGTTAACTGGGTTTATAATTGTTTCCAGAGAGCAATTATTCAGTCCCTAAAAATGCTGGTAGAAGAAAATGGAAAATGAACATGGTCCCAACAGACAAATGATTAATATTTAGGGAAGGACTATAGCAGGGTTTGATCCAAAAGAAATGGAAAAGAGCATTTTAATGAGATTGGTATTCAGATTGTACAAACTCATTAGATTTGGGTTTTGCCATCTCATAAGAAAAATGAAGGATGTTTTGAAGGCAGGTTTCACGTTTGCATTCCTTTTCCCACCACCGGTGTCTGTGAGGAGGTGCCCACCAAGCACCAGCAGCCCAGGCAGCCTCGTGGTACCAAAGCACAAACACAACCTGAAGCAAGAGCCAGGCAGATAACTGGGAACCAAACATGCAGCTGATTAATGCTGACAGAGAATTTTTATAGAGAATGTTGTTTTTCTTTCATTTTCCTTTTCCTGTGCAGCTTAGCTCAGAGCAATATCTGTGAGTAATCTCCACTCTCCAGCTGATCGGGGTGCAGCTCCCTGTGTGCAGCTAATATTGGCACTGTGACATTTCAGCTGTTTTCGGTGGACACGAGCAGGTGCAAAGCAGGACCCGTGGGAGCAGCACAGCCTGGCCCTGCTAGGAGGATGTGGAGGTGCTGGGGAGAGTTCCTGGCCACACCACTGCCTGCCTTCGGCCGGGACCGATGGCTCCTGCCAGTGCCGCGTACATCGGCTTCCATGTTTAATAAAGTTGTGGACTCTTAGCTTCACCACAGCTCGGCTCCCAGTTTTATTTCCCAAGGGTTCATAGCAACAGTAACACACAGTAGTCATAATGTGTCATAAAATAAATATTAGCAAAAGCACACCTGAGTCTCCCCCAGTTTGGAATTTGCCTGGCATCACACGTCCCCTAAAGCACGCCTCCAAAAGCCAAAGTTGTCTGCAGCTGAAGGAGGTTTGTTTGCCTTAGTTTTGTTTTTTCCCTCAGCTGGCTGGACTTATGCCACTGTCACAGCTAATAAAGGTAAGCACTGCTACAGCACTACCTTGTGCTTTGCCCTAATCACATTGCTCTTGAAATTAAGTCTGTCAGCGCTTCGGCTGTAAACGCGTATTGCGAGAGCTTAATAACTCCACTGTGAACAAAAGAAAATTACTTCTAGACTCAAACCTGGAGTGCAAGACTTCTGCCTATGGGGCGACATTTTATTTGCTGCTGGGAGTATAATCAGTGTGCCCAAAATGGTTAAATAGATCAAATACATGAACAGAAACACAACATGTGTGTGCAGCGCACGCACACTGGCAAACGTGCACACACATGTAAGTGACCTCATTGGACCTATTTTACAAACTCTGCACTCACAGAGAGGAAATAAAACCATCAGGAGCTCGTGACTCTTTCCCATCAATTTCCACAGTTTTAGAAAAATCTCAGCCTCTTTTTTGAGCGTTTTTTTCCTTTCCTCGAGAATAACAAATTTACACTAACCACCACACAACATGCTGGCCTGAAGCTGAGGCAGACAAGGTAAAACTCCATCCTAGAGCGGTAGCCAGATTTTTATGTATCAAAATGTCCCATCTTTGAAGTTGAGTCTTAATAATGTCTTGCAGGAAAGCCCCAGGGCAGAGCCTTTCTCTGCCACAGGTTTCTTGTACTACTTTGAGAAAATCATTTAGCTCTCCTATTCCTCAGCTCTGCTGCTGAAAAATGGGAATAATTAAATTGCTCTACTTCATCAAACACCTGTAATGATAAATATGCTACAAAATGCACTGAACTGCCTGTGATGAAGACTACCTGAGGGACAGAGAGATATAGAGCTAGAAAAGGGAGACTTATACCCCTCTAAATTCATGGCATTTTGAAGTCCAGAAGTGCTGTTCTAAACAGTTTTAAAGTTTGTTTTCATAAAAATATGGTGATCAAATAGATTTTTCTATACAAACACTACAGTTTTCTTCTCTATTTTCTCTTTTCTTGTTTCTTTTCTGTTAAATAACAATATAGACCACGTGTGTGGTACAGCACACAGCTTTGACCACACATTTTGGGATGGCCATGCTGGAGATGATGGGGCTCCTGAGATGGCTTTGAACGACACAACTGGAGATGTTTTGTTCTGTCAGGTCAGGATTACCCTTCCCTAAGACCTGCACTCCTGATTCAGATACTAAGTCACATGGAAGCTGTCCACCCTCCTAAGGAGTGGCAGGAAATGACTGCCTGTGGCTCATGACACACCAGCACCAGGATGTCTGCCTTCATCCTCATCCTCATGTCACCAGGGAGCTCTGGTCCCAGAGCACGGGGAAGGGAAGGGGAGGCATCATGCAACAGGGAACAGGCCTGGAAGTTCACCCTGTCCCTTGGATGGCTCCTGCACCAGGAGATGATCCCCTCAGTGGCCATGGCTGTGGGAGTGAAGCTGTAGGTGCAGGAGAGCCTGGGGAAATGGGCACTGCCAGGGGCAAAGGATCTCTCTGTGGAAAGTGCAGGTGAAGCTAGGTAAAGCTGCAGCAGATGCCATGGACAAAGGGAAGGAAAATGGCCAGTGCTGGATTAAACAGAATCATTAAACATTAAGTACAGCATCAGCACACGGTGTAGTTGAGCTCACATGAGAGACTGTCACAAAAGGATGAGCTGTCCCAGCAGCAAACAGTCACCAGTTCAGATTTTAGCCACCAAACCTTCCGCCCTCTCATGTTCCCTTTGCCTCGCCTCCTTTCTTGTGTGGCCTCTACTCAAATTCTGAGCCTAGGGAGAACTCATAGCATATATCTTCCCATTGCTGTGTACAAATCCTGCCTGCCTCCATCACCAGCTCCCTTTGGGACCCCTTCCAAAAAGCAATAATGTTGGGATCAGCCAGAAAGGGTTGCCACAGCTCCCTCAGCTCCGCTTTTGTTGAGGATGGCTACAGCAGAGCTGTGTGGTCCGATGGTGCCCATGGACTGACATGCCTGTGTTTGCCGTGCTGGCCATGTATGGGGCACCAGCTGGAAAAGCCTGGGGTGCCAGGGCAGGGTCTCCCAGGAGCTGGCTCCTATGAGTCCTCCACCCATCAATCTTAGAGCAGTATGCCGTCATGGATAAACAGCAGCTGTTGCGGTAAGCTCATCAGATAACAGGCACATATATTAAAGTACCTTTAGCACACTTACTAAAACATATATTTAGCTAGGGAAAATAATCTTGCCCTGCCTATAAAAGTCAAAGTTGGCCTTTATAAATAACTCCTGGAACCCTGCACGCTTCTCAGGGAATGGCGGCGGTGTGCATGCTCAGCCTTCTGCCCTGAATAAAATATAAACACACTGAAATATAAAGAACAGTTTGGTGAAGATAATGAAATCTAGTGAAGCTAGTAATTTACTCTGTAAATCATATAGCTACTTCTTCCTTGCAGTTGCCTGCCCTGATTTACATCATGAACCTTATATCCGAGCTTCTCCCCGCCTTATTGCAAGCACGGGAGCACAGGGTAGAGCATCTGTGTGTCTTTGTGGCTGGGAAAAAGCATTTCTTTACACTTGTGAAATGTCCTGCTCTAAATATGCCACGTTGGCTTGACACACTTGTTGTTTCTCCGGTCTTCTCTCAGAACCCAGGTCTTCCTGAGAAGGGAAGGAAAAGCAGATGACCTAAAATGCCTGTTTTGCACCCATTCTTGTCACAGCAGCTGGGAGCGGGGGCGATCTGAGTGCTGTCTTGGTACTGGTTCTGGGGAGCTGCACACAGCACCCCGAAACTCCCCCCTCTCCCCACCGACAGTCTCCAGCATCATGTGTCCCTTTCCCATTTTATTCATGGCATAAACCCTCTTCCCATTAGCATGCAAAGGCTTTGAACTTCGGAGTCTTCCGATACTGCACAGAATATCTTGAGAAGGGGCTGGAAATAATTGGTGCTATCGCTTCCATAGCTCCACCATGCACACTTGAGCGTGTGGAAATCCAAAGTGGCACCGAACGCTCAGGGGCAGGCAGCGAGCCCCCCGAGTGGCACAGAGCTGCTGCACAGGGCTTGGCCCCAGCCTCATTCCTTATTCACGGCTCTCCTTTAAGTCTAACCACTCCGAGGTGAGGCTGAGGGTCTGTGAATTCAAGTGGATTTCTCTCCCGGTGTGTGCCTGTACGTTAGGGAGGCGTAGGCATCGCTCTGCCTGGCTCTGAGCAGGAATAGAGACTGCAGGGAAAAAATTGTATCTAGATGAGTCTTTATGATGTGTGTTCCTTCAGTATTAAGATCTCTTCAGGCTTTGTGTATCTGGTAATATTGCTCTCATTTTAAATTCTTCTAGTAATAATTTTAAGAGAAAATTCTTTGTGACAACTGCTGTTGATTTAAAACTAATGTTTAGCCAGTAATGGGTAATTGTATTAGACGAAAAAAAAGCTGCTGTAAAGTTGACCCCAGTCTGATTTTTAATTTACTGCATCATCAGCTACTTTTATGATACTATTTAATCTGCTGAAATAAAATTATTGCTCTATGAATATCTCTAACATTCAAGAAAAATTGTTTTTAGCTGTTCTGCTCTTGGGACTGAGGAATTCTTAATTATTATATGAATAATTCCTGTGAATACATTTATTTATATTTGTTTTAATTGTCACAATACTCAGAGAAGTAGCATGTTCTATTTCACTGTGAGCTCCCTTTAAACCCACAAACAAGGAAAGGGAAAATAAAATGCCCATCATGACTTTGCAGACATTTGGAGTTCACCGAATGCATTCTGCATTTCCATGGGGCAGAAAGAGGGTGAGGGGGAAGTAAAAAAAGCTTCCCTTTATTTTTTCCCCCCCTTAAGAACCTGCATCTCCCTCAGCCGGGTCAATCGCAGCTGCACTCAGCACAGCAACTGCAAGAGCAGGCAGGGCTGCTCTCACCAGGAGCTTGCTTTGCATTTCCAGGACCCTTTCCCACCCCATGGCAGCCCAGGGGCCTGATCCTGCTCTCTGCTCCCCAGAGCTGTGCCCCTGGTGAATGCAGCTGTGGCACAGCCGTAGCTTTGCCTCTTCCAGAGCTAAGAAATCAGCCCCACAGGGCCCGTTCCAAGCCCCCAGCACTGCTAGAAACAACCCCACGGAATCCAGAGGGCTTTGGATGTGGTCCCCACAGCCTCTGCATGGCTACTAAAGAAGCTTGTGACCTACCTTTATACAAATCATAAAAACTAACGTTACAGAAAGGCATTTTTATGTTTTTCTCTCTTATTAACGTAGTGCCGAAACAGCGTGCATCAGGGTCATGCAAAACAGCTTTCTGTCTATGCCCAGCATCGGCGACCTTCTCAAAACAATACACCACCAGATTAAAACAGCATCAAAAACATTGTGCAGCTCCTTTTCAGGTGGGAAAGAAATCTTCATTAGAAAAAAAAAAAAGTCTATCACAACAATGAACCTGCACTAGTTAAAAACAGATGGGTTTTTTATTTGCTACCCCTTTTTAATAAATGGCAGGTTCTCATAGAGATTACCTAGAAGATAAATTGGTCTGCTGGAAGAAAAAAAGACTCGGGGTGTAACAAAAAAATGTGTATCTGTGGCACATGAGTTGCTGATTTTTAATGTTACCAGTACATTTATATTGTAGCTTTAGGTTTATTTACCCTGATAAATACTTGATTACCTGGCTGCAACAACTGCGGGAGAAGGCTGCTGTCAAATTTATTATATGATCAAGTAATGGTTACAAGATAAAGTAAGGTAAAACAAATAATTCTTAATGCTGCGCAACCACCTATTATTTTATCCAAACAACTTCTGTTATCTCCTTATGGTCGAACGCCTATTCCCTAGAAAGAGAGGAGAAGTCTCTTTTTACCTCAGTAATTAGCTTGTTTGAAAGCTTCCACAAATTCTTCCTATCATAAATTTTGCATTGCTTCATGCACAATAATGCACATAAAATTAAATAAACAATTTAATTAATTTAATTAAAATTAAATATTAAACATATTGTGTATAAGAAGCCCATGTCTGTGATTTAATTGGGCAGGAGTACCCAAAGCAGTTTGGGTAACAGTGAAAAATAATTAAAAACAACAAGTACGGTAGCCTCTGGGTACGAAGAGTAGTTGGGAGCTTTCTCCTGAGAAAGGTTTATTTAATTAAAACCAAACTAATCTTTGGAAAACACTTGATAAGCATTTCATAATACAAATCATAATCCAAAAATGAGGCTTATACTTCGTCTACATGATACTGGAAAATAATATTAAATAATTCAATTCTGCCATGAGCTACTTCCCCAGCACACACAGAATAATTCAGCAGACAGCATGTTTACCACCTTTAAATTTTCAGTAACATTTAGTTCATCTAGATAAATATTCGTAAATTTTATGAAGGCATAATGGATCCGTAAGTGATAAGGCTGAGAATTAATGCTTTATTTAGACTGTTTATTTCTTCCTGTGCATTTTATGCCAGACGAGGAAAGCACAGCTAACTTAGAGGGCAAGCTGTGGCTGTGTTGGCAGGTAAGCCATTTGGCTGTGCTCACGTTTTCTAGCCTATTCTTCGACACCTTTCATTCATAATAGAGAATATTATTTCCAGGATCCCATATAACTGGAGGAGGAATAGATTATTTATAGGATGGTGTCTCTATCTATACTTCATGTTGCCAAATGCTTGTATTTCTATACTGTCCGGTGATAATTTCAGCTCCCTGAAAAACTTGGATCCTGCCCAAGGTCACAAACTATCCGCCTGGACATCAAACAGTCTGCCTTGCACAACCGCTCCAAGCTGGATTGCAAATGCTGACAGGCTTTATAGGTCATTTCAAAAACAAATGCTTCATTTTAACACCTTAGACTGCAGCAGCTCCTACAACAAGCTGCTGATGCCAACTGGCTTTTTCAAAAGTGAATGCATCCAAAGAGATCCTAATTGACACTTTCAGGCAAGTGCCCAGCATAACTGAATATTACTCAGGTTTCTGGAGAGCAGTTTTAAAGTGACCATATAATTTAAGTGACCTTTGAATATAATTTAAAGTGCTACTGTAAAGCCCAGTTCCTCTCCCACTGAATGGGCTCCATCAATGGGGAAACTCCCATTGATGTTAATGAGGGCAGGAGCGGGTACTTCCCCACTGGCTCCCATTGAATTATCCAGGTTCCTTTTTCTGTGGGAGCTTTTTTTTTTTTATACATTCCTGGGAAGATCCTGTTAACTGACTTGGAGTTACTTTGCTTCATATCATACCCGCAGCTTTTTAGCAGAGAATCCGGTGATTTAACTGAGATTTCTGTGGAGCAGAGGTACAATAGAGCCCTTTACAGGGTGTGGGAATTTCCCGCATGTTGATTAACTTCATACTGTAAAAGACCGTAGGCCAAATCCTTCAGTCCTCACGCAGACAAAAGTCCACATTGACTTACCCGCAATCTGCCTGCAAACGCTCATTAAAGTCAATGGCATTTTGCTTTGCTCAGGGCCAGGGATTTGGCCCTCTGGTTGTCTTTGCAATTGGGCATCGCCAGGAGAAGGAGATTACCCCAGCACCGAGCCTGCAGCAGGCTCTGCCTTGCCCCACACCTCGGGCACTGCCTTCCCTTCAGCCCCAAAAGCTCCTGGCAAAACCCCACTTTGGGGACCAGCGTGCACGTGCTGAGGGATGCCCAGCATCACCCCTTGGGCCACCACCCTGATGTCTTCATGAAGCCACCCCCAGAGCCTGGAATTTGCCCCACGGGGCAGGCACAGAGCAGGCAGGGCATTAGCCGCTGACCCACAAGGTTCCTGTCCTCCCCACTGCAGCTACTCTCCAAAAATAGTCTGCCTTACATCCCTTCCAGGACAAGGTAACCAGTATTTCAGAACCACCTTAGAGGAGGGTACATCTATCCAGAAAATAATAGAAATATAGTCCCAAAAAAAGTGGGCTGCTTTCTATTTGTTTGTTTTAGCTGTATCATAGCTCAGACCTTCCTTGCCATTGTGGTTCAATATTTACTGATCGAAAATATAGACTAGCTGCAAGTCACAGCATTTGCCAGAAAGAACGATTATCATCAGAAAGAAATGGGCATTAAAAGAACAGCTCTTCTATTTCCAGAATATAAAACAGACATTCAGAAGAACAAACAGAGCAGAGAAGAAATGATGGTCATTTGCAAGTAAAATATTACTAAACAATATAACATTGGATTAACTGTTTCGTGTATTTATTGTGAAAGAATATATAGAACTTTACATGAGAAACTATCAGTACAAGCAAGAAACAATGCAGCCTTTTAAACAGCTTGCTTTTAAGTTTAATGCTTCTGCTCGTAGAGCACACAAGCTTGCTCCCACTGAAGCCCATGCAACAGCTCCTGCTCAGTTCAAAGGGGTCAGGATCAGGCCCTGAGGTTTTCACCTTTTCTCCTGTAATGTCCCTTTCACCACCATTGCAGCCCCCCTGCTCCTGGTGTGCTTGGGATATATTTATGGTGGGGAATGTGCAGTACAGCCAAGAGGCACCGTAAGATGCAATTTGGGAGGGGCTGATCCTGAAAACTGTGGAGGGACTTTTTCTTTCTACGTACATTTAGAAAGAAAAGGAGGGGACAGAGGGGTAGCATAAAGAAATGAAAAAAAAAAAAAAAAGCAGGCACATATTGAGTCCAGTCCTGCATTTGACTAAAGGACTGAAGCAAACCATTGAGCACAGTAGCGAGGGCTGACTGGACCGGACAAAACCTGACTCCATTTATTGTCTTTTGTTGTGGTGTGCCAGGAATGCAGGAGCTGTAGTTATTCTGAATTAGGGCTGGCTCTGGGCATGGCTTTGTACTCTCAGGACCTGTGCACTGCTGAAAATTGGTGCAGCTCTGATCTCTGGCTTTAGAGACTTTTCTTCCTTCCAGGACTATTTAAAATAGTCATGTAACAATTTCAGTAACTCGTTGGCAATTAATTTTGTGAATTTGTAATTAGTTTTCTACTCTTACATAAACTTAAATTGGAATAATTTCATACTCTCTTACCCAAAATACAGTTCAAAAGAAGGATTTCTAATAAATTTGAAAGACAAGTCTGTTCTAGTACTTGTCTTAGCATACCCAGAAATCATTCTGAATCATTTACCATTCAATGCATGCTTAAGCACTGATAAAAATTAGAACCAAGTTAATTCTATTATTTAACTAAATATTAAAGAGCTACTGGAATTCCTACACCACCATATTATTTTTTTTAATCTATCTGACCAGAAAATCCATTTAACACACAAACATTTTCCTGTGACTTCTTCTAAATGAAAGAATTTCTGCAGAAACAGAAACATAAAATAATTGCAGTGGTACAGTTGATGACAGCTTTCCTGTCAAACACAATAACTGCCTATTGAGATAATTAAGGCACCAGTAGAGATGCATAAGATAAAAATGGAGTTAGGGCTGGATTAGTAGAACCTTTACTCTGTGTGATGCAAAGGGCTGGGTCAGATGTCTCATGAAGTTGTCTCCAAGTCCATCTTCTTTCATTCAGTGCATAGGGAAGAGCCACATTTATTTTTAGTGCTTGAGCTTTCCCTTCAAGTTCACTCCATCCAAATTAAATAAAAACCCTAAGACTATTTTGAATTGCTTGGAAACAGATCTTGAAGCTCTGATTTACTTTTAGCTTCATGAACACAAAATTCCTGGTGATTTCAAGGATGATTTTGCCAGGCATTAAAAAAATGGTAAATTCAAATCTCAGAGTTGCTACTGCTATAAGCGTGGATTTAGGAGGAATCCAAAATAAAGGAATCCTTAAAAAATAAACAAAACCACAACTGAATTGGGGCCCTGATATGCATTAATAACAATAGTGATGTCACTCATGTTCAATCATTTACATGTTCTCATAAATCATCTTTAATAATTTATTGGATATAAAGAGGAGCTTGAAGTGTGACAAGCTGCTGTAATTTTAAATAAAGCTTACAAGTAACTTTTCAAGCTTTGCAGGCTCAGGGTAGTAAAATCCACTGACTGAGCAATGTGTATCCAAATACAAAACCCCTCAGCAGAGGTATAAGCCTTCCTGAAAGGCAGAGCTGGGTGCTCTTCACTCAGCATCAGCACTGCAGGGACTAATCTGGAGCTGGTGTAAGCCAGCATGCAAGGGAAGGGAACCCATGCTGGCTGCATCCACCTTGTCACACAGCAGTGGAGCCAGCAGGGCTAAAGCACTTTAAACCAGCTCTCTATTCAGGACACCACCTTCAAAGCAATTCTGTGATGGATTTGGGGAGCAGCAAGGGGAGCACTCAGGAATTTCAGGGCAGTGGTCAAGAGTTAGTGGATTAAAAAGGATCTGCGGGACCCTGAAGCTTTCTACAGCACCTTGGGTTTCACTCTTTTGGGGAAAAATCTTTCATCTTTGCTACTGAACTCCCTGGGAAGTTAGAGCTTGTTGCTGACTTGTGACTGACCACACTGCACAACCAGTTTACAAGAGCTCAGCTATCCCGCTGGAATCAGCGCTCAGGAATGTCCTCAGGTGGGAGGAGTAGGTGCTTGGCTCTGTGAACAGTAATTGTACCATCTCCTGGATATTCAGAAATCTGCAATACGCAAGGCAAAGAGGAATGCTCTACTTTCTTCTGGCATTGCTAGGTGCCTGTTATTTTTGCCAAGATTTATCCCACCTACAGCAATATTCAGGGCACTAGTCTAATGTAGCTCAGGCTGAGCTGATGCTCATTTTTAAATTAAACCTCAGGTGAAAGCTGCAAATCCACACGTGCAGATGGTTTGTGCTTGCAATCCTGCACGCGTGCAACTTAGCACAGTGCAGCTCCCCTGACCTCTGGCTGCCAGGGTTTTATTCCTGACAGGCTAGATGTGAATAAAATCATATGGAATTGTGTTTTTACAGTTCAGCCTTCTGAGTCCCATCCTGCTGCCATTGAAATCAATGGCAAAACTCCCAACTTCCCTAGTCATATCAAATTAGCTTTGTTCCACGGACTGAAACAATCTAATAGATACCAGGTGTCCTCCACAGAGCTTGTGTGGTCTACAAGTAAGTGGAACATATTTTAAAAAGTCAAATATGAAACAGCTACATCACAGAACCTGTAATAACCTCCAACTGATATTATTATCTATGGAGGACACGATCACTATCTAAAATGTGACTCATATATTTATATGATGCATCCTATAACAGACATTCTGGGGTAAATTCAGCTGCATGTTAATCCACTACAGAAATGGATCCATATTTATGTTCATTTCCACAAGTAAGCAAGGATCTCGTGTGTTTTTACTTAAGGGAGGGAACCTCAAACAACCTTACATTAATTCAGAAATCCACTTTAAGTATATGACCCTCCATGTAAAAAGACCTATAGAAGTTAAAGGCAGCAAGTGAAACCAATAGGTCGCTACTCTAACATCCCTTCTTGCTCATAGCTATGAACCTCCACCATGAAATTCCCAACCTGCTTTTCTAGAGTTATGGACCTTCACCAGCTCCTCCAGTAGCATAGGGATCACACAGTGCTGTAAATGTCCAGACCTGGGCTGCACCAAGGCATCCATCACTGCACAAAGCGTGTAGCTGGAAAACACGCAAGGGATTTCCTCCTGTGATCTCCTGGTGTGTAGGTGGCCCAGAAGCCTTGCCTGGCTCAGGTGGAATTCTCAGTGCCCTGCTCTGTACCAACAGGGACAGAAAGAAATCACTCTGCCCACTCCACCTGCAGAGAGAAGCCCCAGTGCAGCTTCTTGTTTTGCTCAAGGGAGGACCAGCACTTCCAGCCAAGGACCCATCAGTCAGGTACAGCCAGGTCAGTAACTTAGAAACACACAAATGGGATGATCCCAAGCTAAAAATCAGACCTTTCTCAGAAACAATGAAAAAAAAATATATTGGTCATTTTTCTAATCCAATTAAAGGTCCTCAGACGTGCCAAGGTCTAACCTTAGCCAGAAGGATGAACCTGGGGACAGCTCTTGGGGCTGTTTGTGTGCAGGTGCTCAACTCTGCTGCTCTGCTCTTGGCTTCCAATTCCATGTCCTAGGGGCAGATTCCATGGATGTCCCTGATTACAAAGTTGTCCTGGGGCTCTTCTGGGCATCTGATGAATGGGGACCAGAGTCAGAAGCCTTCAAAACACTTTCCACTGGCTTTCTGCTGGGGAGGCTGGGGAAGCCTCACATCTTGCAAGCCTCCCTCTTCTATCCAAACCACTGACTGTTGTTTCCTAAGGGTTGAGGGACAGTATGGGCTTGTTCCAGCCTGGCCTAATGGGAAGCACCTTCTCAGCTGGGGTCCAGGTACTGCTGCAGCAGCCCTGCAGGAGAAGAGTACTGCAATAACTGAGGTGTGCTACTCCCAGGAAATATTCTAAGCAGCTGAAGCTGCTCATGGAAAGGGCCAAGTTGACAGTGCTCTCCAGCAAAATTGCTGCTGGAATCAGTGCTTGGCTCCTGAAGGAAAAGGGTACACCTTTAATTTTTTATTATTTTTTAAGCAGTACCAGGAATACATCAAACCCCGTTAAAAAAGCATGATCCAATCAGTATTTCATTTGTATCCGAATATCTAGTGCTATCTCTAGTCTTATCTTTTACCAGTCACTCTCTTTCATTATGGTCTCCTTAAGAGGCTTACATACTTGTACTTTTCCAATAAAGATCTTGGAAAGTACGTTCAAGGGTAGCTTATTTCAACATTCATCACATTTAACAAGACTTTTACCAGAGCAGAGAGAACGCGTAACTAATTGTTGGAAGATCTGGTCAAGTTTATTGTGACGGGTAACTGTCCGGCAATTATGATTTATTTATTCAGAGGGAGATAAGGCACGCATTGTTCTCTCTGAGGAAAAAAAATGGGGCTGATCCTAAAGTTAATATTATTTCCCGTGTCTTCTTGAATCTTTCCATAACTGAAGGCACCCACCAGAGCACAGTCCTCATTGGATCCATTTGCTTCAAATTTGGGGGTTAAGCTCAACTTCTCCCCCAACCTCTCCTGGGCCCAGCGAGGCCATGCAGGTGCAGCTCCTCCTTCACCTATTTTTTAAAAACTCTGTTGGCGTGAGGGGACTCCTCAGAGAGTCGAAGTCCCCACAGGGTCCCCGAGCCTCGCTCCCCGCCGGGGGGAGCCTGTGATGGACGGGGGCAGGGTAACAAGCGGCAATCAAAGAAAGGGAGAGGAGGTAAAAGTGCCCCGTTACTGCACCGTTTCTCGGGTCCCTGCGGTGTTTCCTCGAGTGACAGCCGGTCCTCGCAAATAGATGCGTCGGGGAGCGGGCGGGGAGCGTCTCCGCCGGCCCTGGGAGTCACGACAGACCTGGAGCGGCCCCACTGCCCGCACAGCCCTTCCCCACACCCCACCCGCGTCGGGAAGAGCAGCGCCCGTGGTACCCCGGCAGCGCCCGGCCTCGGGGCTGCCTTTACCTCCGGCGTGACCCGGCTGATCCCCGAGCTCGGCGGAGTAGCGAGCCGAGGATGAGGAAAAAAATAAAAAAAAAAATTAAAAAAAGGGGAAAAAAATCACCAACAAGTGCTCTGTCCGCCTGTATCCGCGCATCTCCCGGGAGCGGCTCCTTCCCATACTTGAAGCGAGCCCGGGGGCAGAGCGGGGCTGCTCCCAGTGTCGGCCCCCACAAGCCGCGGAGCCCCCACGTCTGCACCCCGGCACCGGCACCAGCACCAGCACCAGCACCGGCACCAGCACCGGCACCAGCACCGGCACCGGCCCGGCCGAGGCCCGCAGCGCCTTGGGTTGGCAGCCGCTTGTCTCCTTAACCTCCTTAACCCTCCCGCAGCTACAAAAGTTTTCATTCACGTCTTCGTTATCTCCAAACTGATCAAGCGGCCAAGAACAAACAAGAAAAGTCTTTTTAATGTAAGGGTTGCTCACCTGATGTAGTAAAGATCAGTTCTCAGAGCAAAGGACTTCTACTTCCAGCAAAATCTGGTTCCCCGACTTACTCAGCCGGAAGAGCGAGCACCATTAGCTGCTTTACATAGATTTTTTTTAAGTCTGTGTCAAAGCCATTTGATGTAGAGCATAAAGATGCACCTTGCATGCTTCTGTCAACAGCCAGCCCGAGGATGGGGCTCGGGTGCTACGTGTCCAACTCCCCAACAGAAGAAAAGTTAAGATTTTTTTTTTTTTTTTACTCAAAATTTATTACCTTTTCTCAAAGTTTCAGCCCTTGGCCATTCGACAAAGCTTTTTCAAAACGGTTTTAGATTTAATCGGAAACCGTTTGAGTTGTGTTTTCATCCGACCGCCGCTCTGCGTTTATTTCTTGTAAAACAAGATAAAAGTTACATCGAACTGGTTTGGCCGACATGAAGTCAGAACGCTAGGGTTGGGAGGTGTTCTGGGCCGTGCCCCCCGCTGCCAAGACCGTCTCCGAGTGCGGAGGGAGCTCCCCGCAGGGAGCCTCCCCCCGGGACTGGGGCGGCTTCGGACGTGGCTGAGCGGCTCAGGGGCGGGAGGGTAACCGGGGGAAGGCCGGTCCCTCTATCCCCCACAGCCGCCACCGACTCCGGACAAATGATCGATGAGCAGAGCTCCTACCTCTGCTCGGTCACTTGGTAGCGCTGCCTCGGACCTTACCCGACGGGGAGGGACAGGTGAGTGCTTGGCAATATTCACTGTAAACCACTGTTTACACTCGCTTAATTCCGGTGTGGCCTCGAACACCGCAGGGAAGTACGGAGGGAGCCCGGGTTCTCCTGAGGCCCGACCCCCGGCACCGTCGTCCGGCTCCCAGCGCCCTTCGGCGGGAGGGACGCGGCGCTCCGTGCCCGGGGGAAGCGCATCCGCCCCCGGCCGGAGCCGAGGGGAGAGCCCCCCGCACCCACGGCCCTCCAAGCAGAGGGGAGGGGAGCGAAGCTCTCTTGTAAAGCTCCCAGCCGTCGGAACCAGCAAGATAAACATCATTAGAAATCATTGTAATTGGGATTGTGAAATCTGACCTCTGACCCTCCGGCCTACGTGTCACAACCGTGTCTGCTTTGATTCCTCGAAAGGCGGCACAAAGGAACAAGCTCCGTGACAGGAGGCAGCGGGATCTGCGCCCCGGCCGGAGGGGACCGACGGGGGGGACCACGCGTGGCCTTCCCCTCCTCCCCCGTGCCTCATTTGCATATGCAAATCAGCAGGTCGCCGGGCCGCGCCCTCCCGGGTTGTGGTCGTCGGGCCAGGACCGGGGGCCCGGAACGATTGTGCCCCATTCAAGGGGTGCCTTGGAAGGAGAAATAAGCGTCGGTGCGTCCTTCCACCAGCGGAGGGAGGACAGGGGTGCTGGGGGTTGTCTGTTGGGTGTTGACGGATATTCACATCCCACAAACGCGCGGCTGCCTCCCGAGAGCCGGGGTGTGGGGGAACAGACCCCCGAGGCACGCAGGAAGGAGGGGGAGGGTAGCGCTTTGCCTCCAGGGCTTTTCCGCCTGGGCTAGCGGGTGCTCCTCCTGGCACCTGGGCTCCCCAGACCCATCCGTCCGTCCAGCCCCCAGCATTCCTCCCCGGCCGGGGGCCCGGTGCGTGTCCCTCGCCTCCCCCTGCCGCCCCGCGCACACCTGGTCCCTCTCCTACGGGGAGGATGTTGCGCCTTCTGCTCTTATTTCTCAGCTCGGGCTGGTGCTGAGCCCCGGCTGAAGGTCTTCCCCCCCCAACCCTACTGCTGGAGAGGATCCCCCGCGGGCCTGTTTGCCCTCGGCACCCACAGGGGACCAAGGACACTCGTGGAGCCAGCGAGGACAGACCTGGACCTCACCGCCCTGCACCGATTCACCAATATGACCCGCTCAGCTGCTCTCCATGAGAAATCCTAAAAGCATAATTACATTAAAAAGTCTGATTTGTTTAAATAATCCTCTTTAGGCTTCCTTTAATCTGCCCTATATTTCTCTCATCGGTTTTATTCCTGACTTGTCCAGCTCAACTGAGTTTGGCTGGACAAGTCGTGGCTGAGGAAACCCTTCTTCATCTTCCTCCTCCTCTGGAGCTCCCAAGCTTTCGGGCAACCCCAGCGCCCCGGAACCGGCTCCCGGCTGCAGGTAGGCAGCAGGTCCCGGGGTCTGTCGGCGGGACAGGGGGCGACGGGAGAGGGCACAGCCCTGCTCGACCCACGCCGAGAGCCAGCCTGAGCATCACCCGTGTCCCGCGGACAGGGGAAGCGAAGCGGGTCGGTGCCCTATACCCTCGGCAGGTTCGGGCCAGACCCGGCCCAGGAATGCTCTTGGGGAGGATCGTTACTCGATTTTTAAGGAGAAATGCCATTTTTCGCCTGTACAACTCCAGGCGCGTGCGAGGCGGCGTGTATGGCAAAGGCAGAGGGTCGAACTGAGACTGGAGCAGGCGGGAGTAGGGGAGCGATCTCTCTGTGTCCCCCCGACAGCGGCAAGCGAAGGGGGGGCTCAGGGGGAAACCGAATGCAGCCCCCGAACTCTGCAGCTGTCCCCGCCAGTCCGGGCTCTCGCCGACCGCTTTCCCTGCGAGCGGTGGAGCTCGCACTTTGAAGGACGGCTTTATTTTCCTCATTGCGGATTTGAGCTCGTGCACCAATCCCATCGAAAAAAAAAAAAAAAAAAAAAAAAAGAAGGAGAGAAAGAAATGCACAACCTTAGATGGCGCTGTACAACATTTATTTAAGCCCTCCGACTATTCCCGACTCGTCGGCCTGCAGAGAGAAGAGCCCTCGGCGGGCAGAGGCGGGCTGGACTGGGCGGGGATGGGGTGGGATACGCTGGGGTAGGATGGAGTGGGATGAGGTGTAGGAGGGGTCCTGCCCCAACTGCAGCGGGCACAGAGGGCAGGGGGCTCTCTCCCCAGCCTGCGCCTCCATCCTCGGACGGTGATAGCAAACCGCAGCTCTAAGCAGGAAGGAAGAGTTAAAAAGCACGAAAATGGCAGAAGCCATCTCCCGCTTCCCCACTGCTCCCATTCCCGAATAGACAGAAACCCCCTAATGCCTCTGATGGGACGAGGAGGGGGGAGCTGCAGGCTGCGCCCACCGGGAGTGCTGCTGCTTGCCCCCTTCCGCCCCCCGGTCCCACTGACCTGGGCACGGCCTCGGCATCGCCCCATTCTCCGGGGGGATGCAGGAGAAAGCGTCTCCCGGATCCAGCTCTGCTCGCTTGTCCTCTTTCCCCGCCGGCTGCGGGCCTAGGGCAGGGATAGAGAGGAGCAGAAAGAGGGGAAGGAAAGCCGACAGAGCCTCGCCGAGAGGAACGGGCGGCTCTCCACCCGCCTCGGCGCCCGGTTTCATCAGGGGCAGTGAGGAGCGGAATCCGCCGCCTGCCCTCGGCTCGGCGGGGCCCCACGCAAGGCCCGCGTGGGCTCAGGCCCGGCGATCCTCGACGGCTCGAGGACAAGGCCATGGGCACTGCCCGGTCCCGGCCCATCGGTGTCCCCGGGCCGGCGGCAAAGCAAGCCGACCCGGGACTGGGCACGGCCGGCTTTTAACCGGGGCTGATGGAAAAGCGGAGCTGGGGCCGCAGCCGGGAGCCCCGCCGTGCCATCCGCCTCCCCGCGGTCCCACGCACACGGCAAATGTGAGCCCGAGCCCTGCAGGAGGGAGCGGAGGGCAGGGACCGGCGCCGGGAGCGCTCCCGGGAGCGGCGGCGCAGCGCCCGGAGCCGAGCGTCGATCGTTCCGATCCGATCCTCGGGAGAGGTCCTCGCTGGAAACAGCGTGGGAGCAGATCCTCTCGGAGAGAGGCAAGGAGCTGTCACACAAATATCTTTCCAACACATCCCGGAGCCCTAAACGTCCAGACAGTTTCAGGAAATTTTTCAGCGGGAACCGTGGTATCACCATTATTATGAGGTGTATTTAATTTCTGGTTAAAAGAGGAGGTGCGGGAAGCGAGACACGACCACAATTGCCAAAGATAATTAATTCTTTTAAAAGGGTAGAAAAGTTTAAAATAATTTTTTTTTTTTTTAAATCGAAGGTCTAAGGGTTTTTAACAAGGGATGGACAGTTTAAAAATTGCTGCATCTATCGAAAGCAAAACCTAAATATGCCACCGAAATGGCACTATGTACACAGCGTATGGTGTATGTATATATACATTTATTTATTGTATTTATATATATATATATATGCAAACACCCATACACTAATATAAAGAATTACAGCCAGCCTGGATCCTGAACACAGTCTACACTTTATTTCAGACTACAGATTTCTGAACATAATAAAATCTTTGGCTTGTAGCGGCGGGTTCAGTCTCGCAGTCTGTGGATCAGAATTTTTTTTTCCTCGGGAAAAAAAAAAAAGAGAGAAAGAGAGACAGAAATTCACACACACAAAAAAGATAAAATAAGATCAAACGACAGATGAGAAAAGTCCGACATTTACTGTAAAACAGGAGCAACGGACATCTGAGGGCGGGAAGGAGGGAAAGAAAAAAAGGAAAGCAAACAAAACGAACAAACGAACAAAAGAAAGGAGAAACAAGAGAAACGGGAAGAGAGAAACTGTCCAGCAAATAGAGATCGCTACACATATTTCTTACCTGAAATTAAATATATACAAGGTCATATGCTGTTTGGCTATATAGAGATAATTTTTTCTTAAGTGTTCATATTTATTTTTTTTTTTCTTAATCGGAGTCCTTATACTATGGATAGACAATAGATCTGCTTTTAAATCGCACCTGTCCGCCTCCCGGCCGGCGGGCCGGCGCCGCGGCGCAGGGCTGGGCTGGGGCCGCCCGCCTCACTCGCTCTCCTCTTTGTCCTGCACCGTGGTGGTGGAGTGGTTGTAGAGTCCCTGGGCCATGAGGTGCAGCGCCAGCCCGTTCTTGATGCCCGTCGCTTTCTTGATTTTGGCCCGTTTGTTCTGGAACCAGATCTTGATCTGGGACTCGTTGAGGCTGAGCTCCTGAGCCAGGCTCTGCCGCCGCTGCTCCGTGATGTACCGGTTCGCCTGGAACTCCGCCTTCAGCCGCTGCAGCTGCTCGGCCGTGAACGCCGTCCGCGGCCGCTTGTCCTCCTTCTCCGTCTTCTTCTTCTTCAGCTTCCTGGTGCGGGGGCCTGCGGGCAGGGCACACACACGCCGCTGGGCAGGGCCGCGCCGCCGACCGACCGACCGACCGCCCGACAGACCGACCGCCGCCCCCGCCCCGCCGGCCGAGGAAAAATGGCCGACGGGTGAAATTTGTGCTGGTTCCGTGTGTCCCCCCGGTCCCCCAACCCCGGCACCGCCGCCCCGGCGCGGCGGAGGGAAGGACGGGAAGGAACGGGAAGGCCGGGGCCGAGCTCGCCCGCGCATCACCCGCCCCGCCGGCCCCGCCGAGCCGGTCCCGCGAGCGAGGGGAGCGGAGCCCCGCTCGCCCCCCGCCCCGGCACACGTCGGGGCACCGCTCCGCCCGCCCTGCCGAGCCGAGCCGCGCCGCACTCGTCCTGCCTGGCCTGGGACCGGGGCCCGCCGGCCGGACAGCGGCTCCGCCGGACAGCGCGGGGACCAAAGGTCCCCGCTGCCACGCACCGGGGGGCCGCCGCCAGCAGCACACTGGCCGAAGGCTGCCCTGGTCTCCTTTTGGGGGACAACGACCCTCTCCGCAAAGCCAGCCCAGTCCTGGGGGGCCCTTCTCCGCCTCTACCCGGGAGCCCCGCTGCCACCGCTGCCCGGTCACCTCTGCTCTCCGGCGGCCGATCCCTGCCGGGGCCCTACGGCCCCTTGCAGCTCCCTCCGCAAAGCCCAGCCAAAAGCAGAACCCCGCCGCTCCACATCCAGGCCGCAAAGGGGCCAGCTGAAGTGCCACACAGCTCGCTAGGAAAGCCACCGGGTCCCGGGGCGCATCCTGAGGGTAGCGCCTAGCCGAGGAGGGGGTACCCCCGCTCCTCTGCCCGCCGGCCTGGCCCGGCCATGGGGAAGAGGAGCGGGGAAAGAACCGTGAAGAATGGGATCTACGAAAATTCCCCGACAGCTGCCGGGCTCGGCTGGCGGCCCCAGGCCCGCAGCCCCCCGCCAGCCGCAGCCGAAGCCGGCTAGGCCTCCTTGCCGCGGAGCAGGCCGAAAGCTCCTCTCCCGGCGCAGCTTTTCACCGGAACGGGGGGATTCCCCCCGGCTCGGCAGCGGCTGTCGGCGGGGAGAGAGACGAGGCCCGGTGGGGAGAGGGACGGGGCCCAGCGGGATGCTCAGGGGCTGGATCAGGGGGGGTGAAGGGCGAGGGGACTGAATCGCCGAGTCCCGGCACCTTGCAGCGGGGTGCCGGCGCCTCCGACCGCCGCAGCTCTCTCGTCCCCGGAGCCGAGAGAAGCAGTCGGGGCCGGCGGGCAGCTACGAGCACAACAAAGAGAGCGGCCGAGCCGAGCCAGGCTCCCCTCGCCCTTCTCCCCTCCGGGTTGCAGCGAGCAGGGAGCGTCGGGGAGGAGGACATGCAGAAATGATCCTTCCTTTGCCCGAAGAAAGGGGAGGAAAGGAAATTAAGGCGCAAGTGCAGAACGCCGGGCGCTCGTTGGCCCCGGGAACCGGCAGCACAACACCCGCGGCCGGGCCGGCCGGGAGCGAGGCCGTGCCGTCTGACAGCTCTATCACCCCATCAATCACCCCAGTCAATCAAAGAGGCTTTTCTGAGTTTGAAGTCGCTGGACGTGTCAATAACGGGGGATGGAGACGGCTCGGCCGCACTGACGGCCGGCGAGGAGCACCAGGCCGGGCAGTGCGGAGCGGGGCCGGGGCCAGGCAGCGCCGCCTTCCCCGGGCACTGGAGCGGCCCCGGGCAGGCACAGGGGAGCCCACCCCGGCCCCGTGCCGCGCTGGCCGATCCCTGGCTGCTGGCTGGAGGTGTCACGGGGAAACCCCATCTCCTCGTCCTCTAATTCTTTCCCAAAAAATGGCAATTAAAACCAGAAAGTAACGGTGATAAATGAAGGGGTGCCTGAGGGCAATTGGAGAAGGTAAGGACGTAGAAGGGGCGGCAAAACAGGGCCGGGAGGACCGAGGCGGTGGCTCCCATGGGGACGACCTCAGGCAGAGGCTTATCCCCACCCCGGAGCTGGGCCCCAAAAGGCAGCAGGGAGCACCGGCTCCGGCAGCAGTACGCGGCCTAAGGGCCTGCCTGGCTCGCTGCAGAGGCCCCGGTAAACAGTCCCTCCGCCACCTTCTAAAAAGCCTTTTTTCCTTCGCCTCCAAGAAAACACTACCTCCTCCTTCCCCCCGCACCGCCAGCAGCCGCTCAACATGTGGCTCGGGTCCTTGCCCCCTCGCTCCTCCAGCAGCACCCAGGGAAAAAAAAACAAAATAAGGGGAGAAAAAGCCTCAGAACAAGGGAGCGGTCGACCCCGCTGCCTTTTTCTCGCAAGGCTCTCGCCCCGCGCCGCGGCGCTGCGGAACACCCGGGGCTGCGGCAGGCTGGGCGGACGGGGGGCGCGGGAAGGGGTCGCTCCCGCCGGCTCTCCGCATCGAACCGCCGCCGAATCGGGGCCCGGCGTCACATTCAAATTTGGGAGACTCGGAGGAGGAAGGAGGGGTGGTGGCGGTGGAGGGGGGGACGCGTTTCCTCTCGCCCCGGGTGACCCAGGCCGCCCCCTCCCCCCCCACGCGAGGTCCGCAACAAGCCGGGAGCCAAAGCCAAGGGGGGAAAGAGGGAAAGGAGAAGGGGGGGCGACCTTGTCACGATTTAACAGCTCCCAGATGCGCCGCGGTTCCTTACCCGAGGACGGTCTGTCTGAATACCTAGTGCAGTAGACCCAGGCAGGCCACACCAGCGGCTGTTGCGAGTCGGGCTTTATAACAGGTCCTCCATTATTAGAGCCCATGAGGAGGATGGCGGGGCTGCCGTGCTCCCCGTACTTGGCCGGGTGAGTCTCGCCCCCGTCGGCGGGGGGCTTGGCCGCCCCCGACGCCGCCGCCGCCGCTGCCGCCGCGGCGGGACTGGCTTTGGCGGCGGCGACGGGGGGCGGCGGCGGCGCGGAGCCGTCGGGACGGCAGTTCGAGTCCGGGCAGAGGAGGGCGGGCGGGTTGGGCGGCCGGGCCAGCAGCGGGTTGACGTTTTCTCTACCTGAGCTCTGCCCCCGGTCTCCGTCCCGCTCCCGGCTGCCTCCTCCTCCTCCGCCGCCGGCCGGCGCGGGAGGCTCCTTCTTGCAGCCGAAGTCCGGCCTCAGGATGTTGTCGATGAAAAAGTTGGTGGTGCGGTGGGGCGGCGGCGGCGGGGGCGGCGGCGGGGGCGGCGGGTGGCGGCGGCGGGGCAGGGGCAGGGGGCAGGGCGCGGCGGGGGAGGCGGGCGCGGGGCTGGGGGGCACGGGCACGCTCTCGCCATCGCTGCCGCTGCCGCTGCTCGCCGGGCCGGGCGCCGCGTCTCGGTGGCCGTGCCCCTCCGGCGGCTCTTCCATGCTCAGTCCCCGCCACGGAGATCGCTGCCTCTTTTCCCCCCCACCCACCCACTTAACGCCCACCCCACTTTGACGGTGGGTGGCGGGGTGGAAAAGGGGGAGGAAAAATTTGAAAAAAAAAAAAAAAAGAAAGAAAGAAAAAAAAAGAAAAAAATATTAAAATCCACTTGTTGGGCTGGAGCTGAGATTTTTTTCTGTCCCTCTCACGGATGGATCCAAAATCTGGGAGATACTCGAGGGCTTCTCTCCCCCTTCTCCCGATCAGCTTATATTTCCACCACCAAAAGAAAAAAAATACAAAAAAAAAAAAAAAATCAGCACCAAAAAGGTGTGCGGCGGCACCACGGCCCCCCCCAAAAAACCCCCCCCCCCCAAAACCCGTCACGATCTGCCCATCTCCCGGCCGCCGCTGCCGCGGCTCCGCGCTGCCCCGCTGTCACGCTCCGCTCTGCCCACGCCGCGGGCTGCCGGAGCCCGTCCCCGCCAGCCCGGTGCTGCGCCGCCCGCGCCCGCTTAGGGTTCTTTTTTTAATTCTTTTTTTTTTTTTTTTCTCCCTTCTTTTTTTTTTTTTCTTCCTTTTTTTTTTTTTTTTTTTTTAAAAAAAAAGGGCCAAATCTCTGACAGCGCCGGTCCGTGCACCAAACTCTCCCTAAAAAATCCCTCTGCCACACTTTTTTCACTCGCACCGGAAGCACGTGAGGTGGCCCCGCACGTGGGGGCGGCCAATGGCGCGGCGCCGCCGCCGCTGACACCCCGCGCCGCGCCCAATGGGCGCCCGCCGGGCCGCCGCCATAAATACCGCGTGGGGACGGGACGGGGCGGACGGCACCGGGCGGGACGGGGCGGGCGGCGGCGGCGGCAGCAGCGACAGCGACGGGGCGGGGGCACCGCGCCGCGCCCACGCGCGTGAACCGGGACCCCCCACACCCCCCCCGACCCTCTTCTAGCCCCGTAAACAACAACTTCCAGCCGCGCCGCGTCCTCCACGGGTGGCGGGGATTTGGTCATCGGCCGCTAGCGATAATAAACACCCACTCCTCCAAATCTCTGCGCTTTCCCCCTCGTTTTCCTTTTTGTTTTCTATTCTCCCGCGGCGGCGTTGGGCAGCGCGGGGAGATGGCGAGTCGGGTGGAGACTCACTGGAATCGAACCTTTTTGGTTTTGAGGAATAAAAATTACAGTTAATAATAATAATAACAATAAATAGCAATAAAGGTAGGAGGCACTGCCGGGACGAGCTGATCTTACGGCCGCAGCCTCTCTTTGGTTTGTTCCTTTACTGGGTTTGGGTTTTTTTTCGGAATACGAAGCAGATCAGCTCCAGCTCACAGCTGAACTCGTATCGTGTTTCCTCGTCTGCTTTTTGATGTTTGCTTGTTTGGTTGGTTGGTTTCGGTTTGTTGCTTTTTTTTCCCTGGTATTCTTGTTTGGTTTTGGTTTGGTTTTTTCTAGCAGGCAGTGAAGGAGCACTTCGGGATGTGTGTTGAGGCAGACAGAAAATTTAAGGATTTTAAGGGATGGGAAGAAAAAGCCACTTTTTCAGGATTGATGCAGCTGTCTAAAAATGAATTTACAGAAAATAAATAAAAATACCCTGGTGCCAGTTCTGGTTTTGCTGGACTGCTGGGGCCGCAGCCAAGCGCCACGGGGAGGGCGGCTCTGCCGCAGCCGCTGTCTGCTGCCCCGGCCGCAGGCGCTCACGGCCGCGGGAGCCGAGCCGCGGCGGGTAAGGGCGGTGTCGGTGCTCACACGGAGGAGAACTGGCCATGGGGGTCCCACGACACCCCACATTTCACACAGCGGAGGAGGTCCGGGCGGGCTGGGTGCCCGGAGCAGCGGCGCTTCCCGGCCGGCCGCAGACACCTGCTCCGGCTGGAGCCGCTCTCCTGCCCGCGGCCGAGCCCCGGGGCTGCGGGAAGGGCATTTCTGGGAGTTTTCTCATTCTGACGTAACCGAAGCCCCCCAGTTTGCCCCCTCCCCAAAACGGCGGCCGGGTGGCGGTGGGTCCGGGGAGGCCGCGGGGCCCCGCGCAAAGCTCCGCGCTTCTCCGCGGGGCCGGGCCGCGTCACGTGCCGCCGCCTATGTATCCTATATGTGCTCGGGTACGGGCCCAAAATACACCTAGAGCTCTGTCTCTGTGTGTCCGTGTCTCGGCGCTTCCTTGAGGGCTGAGCTGCGGTGCCGGCAGCGGCGAGGCTCCCCCGCCTCGCCCCGCGGTGCTGCACCGGCTGGGTGCTCTTCCCTCCCCGGGAGCAGCCCCGAGGAAGCGGCCCGGCCCGGGGCTCCGCTTCCAGGAGGCGACCGGCACCGGGAATCAGAGGAGACATCCCTGGGTGTCCGTCAGCTGCTCCCCGGGTGCCCGGGAGGCGTGTGTGTGCCCTCACCTCCAAGGCACGTTCGGTTATTTTCTGTACCGGAGAAACATTACCGAATTGTTACCTCCAGCCACACAATAATCCCCTAAAATAATAGCTGGCAGAACACAATCAGCCCTGAAATCAAGAGCTTCATCCGCAATTAAATGAATGTTAAACCCCCCCTGCATTCACAATATCATATCATTTACTCGCACCGAAATTGGGTTTATTTATATTTAAGTTAGCAAAATTGAAATCTTTATCCCAAAAGCGAGCGTGGGTACTTAATTAAATTCTAATTAGGACACTATCAATATCCCATTTAGCCACGTAGCCTTTGTGAGCCGCGGTCCCTTTCAGAGCTGTAAATGGGGGCTCGCTGCCTTATCTCTCCTGCAAGAGACGCCTTGAGAAGGGCTGCAAAAGATAATTTATAGGTTTTAATTACTCTTCATTCCGCCTGATCAGCTTGGCGTTCATCACAGGACGGCGAATAAAACCTGGTCAAAAGCACTGTCACTATTCCCTGGCAAGACGCTTAATCAAAGTAAGCAGGGCCATATTACACGCTGCGAGCTTCTTCACGTAATTTCCCAGCTGCTGATAAAGCTAGTTGAATAATGCTGCAGTCCTTCGGAGACACCATTTACAGAAATGACTTTATTGACGGCTTAACGTCGGTAATTCATTTTACCTTTCATGTATTGGGAGCTCGGATTTGTTACAGTAATAGGATGATAAATGTCCTGGCGGCCCTATAGCTTTTATTATTGAATACAATACACACACCCATCCTTAAATGTTCCAAAATTGGGTAACAAAAGGGAGAGAGAGAGAAATCGAAGCCTTTAACTATTTAATTTGCCTTCCTGAGCACGCCCGGGGGGGAAGTGTGACTATGTGCATGTATGTGTGTGTGTGTGTGTGTGTACGTGTGTGTGTAGGGAGGGGGATTATTTCATCTGGAGTCCTCCCTTCTTCTAGAAACTGTTCTGGATAGCAAAAGCTTCTCTATAAATTGAGTAGGTTTGTGTACGGAGGGGGTGGGGGATCGGCTGGATGAATAAGGAGGGGTTAAAGGAAAAGACGATGTATATTTCCAGGCTGGATATTTTTTCCATCGCGACCCTTCCTATCTAAATAGATAAATATTACTCCCCGGCTCTCAGGTAGTTACAGTAATCGGGGTAATATGTCTACACACGGTGGCTTAAGGACGGAAGCTTAGAAAAAAATTCCTTCTTAGGAAAAAGTTCCGTCCGTAACTCGTGGGTGCCGCTGGGTTTCGGGGCACCCGTCGGGGGAGCCCCGCACACGCTGCCGTGGAGGGGGGGCCCATCCCGCATAGCCGTCGGCTCGTCCAGAGGGGCCGGGGCCCCGAGGGCTCCCCCGAAAGTGCTGCGGGGCCGGGGCCGTGCTGCCGCTCTCCTGCCCCTCGGAAGTGCCGCGGTGCCGTCTGAGTCTCTTGCAGGTTGGTGTCCCCACCGGCTCTCGGCGCTGGGGCTTGGGTCAGCCATCCCGGCTTGGGGAGGGAGAACATCCAGTCCGGGGGGCGGAGAGCAGCCCAGGGGTGGCGGAGCCTGCGAGCCGGGCTGGGACACCCGGTGCCCGCCGTCGGTGCCATCCCGCGGAGCCCGCAGTCTCTTCGGAAACCCAGTGAAATAATTTCTCCGATTTCGTTGTATTTGCTTTTATTTTGCGTTTGTTTTTTTTTTTTTAATTCTCTTCTTCTCCTTTTCTTCTTTTTGAAGAAGGCCGCCAAAGGAAGGACGTTTCAAAATTGAAAATAAAAATAAAGTTAAAATTAGATCAAAAATCCTTTGCATTTTTGTTTTCTCGGGGCCCTTATAGGAAGGAGGAAGTATAGAAACGTAGTTAATATACGCTGTGGTAATCCTATTTCTACGTCTAGATCAGATCTCATTGGGGCCTTTGCTGAAGGACATAAATGAGTTGTTCTAATACAATAGATTTCATCCTTCCTACAGGGACTGGCTGACCAGAGGTTTTGTTAAAAGTGAATACGAATAGATTTCTGCTACAAGTGCAGCATTATTATTATGAGCTGTAAGGTCAGACTATACATTCCGGGTCCCCAAAGCCTATAGACCCTGGGAAAGGCGCGGGATATACCACGTCATTGTACCTGACAGTCTCTTCAATAGACTAATTCAATTATCGCTTGGGGATTCAGTCTTCATTGAAAGCAATAATAGCGGTGTAATTCGTTGGTAAATAGGTACTGGAGGCAGCTCCGCTCGAAACTTTTTTCGGGGCACAAGTTTATATCTCTGAGAGTCAAAATCTCTCCTGGTAGCAAGGCGGGGAGTGGGGAAAGAGGAAGGGATGGTTTTTGTGAAGAGGAGGGCAGGGCTGCGGGGACACCTCGGCTCGGCCGGCCGGAGCTCCTGCCCCGCACCCCGGCCCGGGCGGGCGGCGCGGCCGCCCCGCTCCCCCGAGATGCTCCCGGGGAGCCGGGGATGCTGTGCCCTGGTGTCCTGGTATAAAGTTATGAATCAATTACCATCCAGGACCACCCCCGCCCCAGCGAGGCAGCCCGGCTCTCAAGTCACGGGGAACTGTAGCAAAGATTTAATTTTATTTACTTATTGTCTCTCCTCCCTTCACAAGTGGAATGGAGACGAAGGCATCCTGCAGAAGTTTCTTAGGGGAGAAAACTGTCTTTCATATTCTTAGCGGTATTATTGGTTTGATTGTTTTCCTACAAAAAAAAAAAAGAAAAAAGAAAAAGAACGAAAGGATAAGACAAAAGAGGAAAAAACAAGGAAAATAAAAGTGAAAAGAAAACGGAAAATAAAAAAGAATTGATCAGGAAAAGGGGGAAAAAACAAAAAATAAAAAAAGACAATTAAAAAAGGAAAGAAAGAGAGAAAGAAAGAGAGAGAGAGAAAGAGAGAAAGAGAGAAAGAGAGAAAGAAAGAGAGAAGGAAAGAAAGAAAGAGAGAAAGAGAGAAAGAAAGAGAGAAAGAGAGAAAGACAAAGAGAGAGAGAAATAGAGAAAGAAAGAAAGAAAGAAAGAAAGAAAAAAAGAAAGAAAGATAGAAAGAAAGAAAGAAAGAAAGAAATGAAGAAAGGAAGAAAGAAAGAAAGAAAGAAAAAAAGGAAGAAAGAAAGAAAGAAAGAAAGAAAGAAAGAAAGAAAGAAAGAAAGAAAGAAAGAAAGAAAGAAAGAAAGAAAGAAAGAAAAGAAAGAAAGACCTGAAAAGGTAGAAAAAATAGGAAGGTGCATTAAAAATCGAGAAAAATAGAATAAAAATTAAGAAAAGAAGCGAGGGGGGAAGAAACAAAAGGAAAAAAGATAAAGTAAGCTGAAAAAGAAAAAAAGAGAAACGAAGAGAGAAGAGAAAAGGAGAAAAGACGAGAAAAGGCATAAGAGAGAAAAGAGAAAAGGAAAGAAAAGAAAAGAAAAGAAAAGAAAAGAAAAGAAAAGAAAAGAAAAGAAAAGAAAAGAAAAGAAAAGAAAAGAAAAGAAAAGAAAAGAAAAGAAAAGAAAAGAAAAGAAAAGAAAAGAAAAGAAAAGAAAAGAAAAGAAAAGAAAAGAAAAGAAAAGAAAAGAAAAGAAAAGAAAAGAAAAAGAAAAAGAAAAGCTCGCTGCTTTCCAGTGGCCTGCTTGTAAACCCCTTCCCATTTGTTTCTCAAGCCCCCTCCCGCCTCCCACCCACATCTGCAGCCCACCCTACCTCGGTGCGAGCAGCACAAGTCACCTGGATCGGCTGGTTTTAAAAGGTCCCAGCTCCCGGAGATGTTCCTCCTGGCTGGCCGGGGCACGCTCCGAGCAGGGCAGCCGCATCCTCTCGCCCGGCCAGCAGCCCCGGCTGCTCCCTCACAGTCTGCTTTAAGTTACAGTGGATGTTTCTGAGCGCTGCTTTACTCCACTTCGGGACAGATACCCTGTCCCTTCGCTAAAGACGTTACCAATAGGGGCTGAAAGTTCTGCGGAGGGTTTGGGGTCCGCACCCGCCTCTGCCGGGTAGGTGCCGGTGCCGGTGCCGGTGCCGGTGCCGGTGCCGGTGCCGGTGCCGGTGCCCGTCCCGCCGTGCTCTTCCTCACCGGCACACCCGGTCGGGCTGACTCGGACCCGTTTACACTTTAAAATATGTTTTCAATTTCCTCCAGCTCTTCCCACCTATGTCTCGCCCAGCTTCCCTCTCGGCTCCGGGAGCCGTGGAGCCCAGGGAAGAGACTGGAAAACTTTGGCCGCCCGATCCCGTGGGAGGCAGCGGGGCCGGGGCCGGGGCGGCTCCGCGGGGCTCTGGCGGTCGGAGGGGGTGTCCCGGGTAAGGGGGGCTCCCTGCCCGGCCAGGGTGCCGGAGCCCCGCCTGGGGAACGAGACCCCCGAGACTTTTCCCAGGTCTAGCGAGTGCAGGGCTGCCTCTTTGTGGCAGTAAAGCTTTTCCCTTCATGGAATTCGGGATATTTGGGTGACAAAGGGGCACACGCGGGACTGGCGCCCACGCCGCCCAGCCGCTGCCCTGCCATGGCTGTAGGGGCAGGGGCTGTCTGCATCCAGCTCCACGCCGTGTCTCCCAGCCCTTCTGCACTCTCTGCGCTTCTATTTGCCTCCGAGGGTTTGCGGGTGCGTTTGTGCAGCTGAACGCGGGTGCAGCGGGCGTGCGGGGAAATATCGCCTCGCACACACGCGTGTGCAAATCGCTCTAGCTCTTAGCTCAGAGGTTGCACACGGGCACGACCTCTCTCCACCACTACTCCCCGGGCTCCCCTTCTGCCCGAGGGCCGCCTCGAGGGGCTCCTCCTGCCACCCCCGTGCCCGTCCCCTGCCCGGAGCAAAAGGTCCGGCGCCGTGGAAAGTTTGCTCAACCCTTGGCTTGGAGGAATGGTCCCTCACGGGATCCTCTCCTCCGCTCTCAGGTGCACACACCTCCCCAGGCGCCTGCCCGCAGCGATGGCTGGGGTTCTCCTGCAAAGGTCTGGCGTTTCTTAGGTTTTTTTAACCCGAGGTCCAAACGACAGCGCTGATGTCGGGGGACATGAATGTCACCAATTCTCCCCTTCCGGTGGGCTGGCAGCTCAGGGCTCTCTCCCTGTCAGTGCTTTGGAGAGGAACCGAGCCCCATGCCCCTCTCTATAATATTTCGCTCCCGCTTCTGTCACTTCACACCCCCACAGCCGGGCCGTGGCTGCTAGACGGGCCCCGGAGCCGGGAGGCGACACCGGGAGGGAGGGTCTGGCCTGCCCCGGGCCGGTGTGCAGGCACCGGGGAAGTCGAGAAGGGGAGAAAGGAGAGGTGGGGGGGAAGAGAATCCTTTGTGTTTTTGTCATCCTTTGTTCCGGAACTAACTTGACCAGTGTGGCTGGGAAGCAGCACCATTCCTATTGGAAAAAGCAGGGGAGAGGGGGGTTCTTTTGATCCTCATCGGGGAAATGATGTTCGAGGAGGTTGTTGGAGGCGCTGACACCGGCGCTGGGCTCTCTCTGCGGCGGCTCACAGCAAAATTTCGTTGAAGGCACTATTTCTGCCTTGCCTGGGAACTTTCGGCTCTAATTATCCGTGTGGCTCCTACGAGCTGGGCTTGCTCCTCTCTGCTCATCCGTTCCCAGGGAGAGAAAAACTGTGTGTGTAGTACTAAAATGCAGCAAGACAAAATAATCAGCTTTAAAAGTACGTGTTGGCTTGGGGGTGGGGGACAGGGACAGGGGCAGAGAGTAAAGCAAAATAAGTCTATTGCCTGGAGAAATGATGCAATGTTACTGCTGCCCAGTGGCAGTAACCGGAATTGGGTCATTTTAGGGACAAACGCCTGCAAAATTCAAGTCACGTCCACTTTTGATATAAGGATGTGTCCTCTTTAAAAATTGTTATGCAAAAGACTCTCGTACGTGATCTTCTTGAGATAAAAAGCAGCAAGCCAAATATTGGAGCCCGAGTCAATAATGTATGAACAGATTAAGCAACCTTTCTCCCAAGCAATTATTTCAGCAATTGAAAACCTCTCTCGTTCCAAATTTCAATAATAATAATAATAACAATAACAGCAAAAGTAAATAAAGCCCAGGGCAAGTGAGATGGTCTCCTGCTCCTTGGCCCTTGCTCAGGAAGAGTGGGTGGAATTTTTTTTTTCCCGGCCGGGAAGAGTAGCCGAGAAGGCATTTAAACCACCAGCAGTTTGAAAATCACCACAATTCATAATAATCTACGGATCGCGCGAGTAAACAGGCATATCGCTGGGCCACCGGCCTGCGGGGTTTATTTGTCTTTAAAGCTCGGGGTAAATTAAGTTTCCGGCTGTGTAATTTTAACGAAAGGTGATAGAAAACGCACTGGGGGAGTAATAGATGGTGGCACCGGGGATCAGAGGGGGGAATGGGTTTAATGCTGATTTATGTGCCGAGGGCCGGGGCGCGCCGCCGCCACCGCGGGAGCAACGCGAGCAGCACCGCGGGTGCGGGGGCTCGGAGGGTGCGGGGGTTCCGCGGGTGCGGGGCTCGGAGGGTGCGGGGGCTCGGAGGGTGCGGGGCTCGGAGGGTGCGGGGGCTGGGAGGGGGCGGGGGCTCGGAGGGTGCGGGGCTCGGAGGGTGCGGGGGCTCGGAGGGTGCGGGGGCTCCGCGGGTGCGGGGGTTCCGCGGGTGCGGGGCTCGGAGGGTGCGGGGCTCGGAGGGTGCGGGGGCTCCGCGGGTGCGGGGGTTCCGCGGGTGCGGGGCTCGGAGGGTGCGGGGGCTCGGAGGGTGCGGGGCTCGGAGGGTGCGGGGCTCGGAGGGTGCGGGGCTCGGAGGGTGCGGGGCTCGGCGGGGCCCGGAGCAGCGGCTGCTGGAGGAGCCGGGCCGGGAGGGGGCTCCCCCCGGCACTCCCCGGGAGGGAGGCTGCTGCCCGGCGTGGCCAGGGACACGCGTCCCTCCCGGCCGAGATCACCAGGACATCACGAAGGGAAAATAAATTCAGCTGCAGGAGAAGAGCCGCGGGTGCGGCCGGGGAGGTTTGGCAGCAGGGAGATGGGGCCAAAAGGCAGAGATCTGGGATGGGTTTCCCCGAGCATCCTTGTCGCTAGAGTCGCCGCAAAACTTCGAGAGAAATTTCCCCACTTTTGCACTTCACTGTGGGCAGATCGCCTCTGAGAACCTCTCTCTGGCTCTGCCACAAAAACGTGCCCTCGTCTTCACCGGCTCTGATCTTGGTCTTGAATTTGGTCGATGATGCAGGGGCAATAACCAGCCATTCGTTTCGGTTGAAAAAGCAGAGAGCAAGACAAAAGCAAGGAAATTGAGCTTTCTGGAGACAGCCTGGTGTAGACTGGGGTTTCCACCCCTTAGGTAAAACTGTGACCAGGTTTCAAGTGAAGGATGGGACTTTGGACCCGTTTGGGCACTGTGTGAGAGGAAGGCAGAAAAATTACTTGGGAACGATTCCTCACAGTGCATCTGAGTGAAGAGACCGTGTGAGAGCACGGAGATGTTGAAGCACCCAGCCCCACCGACCTGCTACAGCTAAGACCCTTTTCCAAGATGTTCCAGAGTACAATAGAAATACTCGCTAGCATGGCACTTCACCTGCACACCCAGCCCTGCAGCCAAATCCCACATCCCTCTCCAGACAGCAGCCTTACATTCCTGAGCTAGACAAATGATGAAAAAGTTCCAGTTACCGTCTAATGAAAGGCCTCCATCTCCCTTCCCCCAGAGGTTTCCGATGCACATATAATTAGCTCTCAATATTTCATGAATATGGGGTTTTACTAATTCCTTTTCACTCAGGAGATTTCGCATTCGCCGTTTTACCCTCTCTGTCATTTTGCACAAAGCCGTGGCTGTGGGAAGGGTGGCTGCGGGTTGGGGTGGGTTCTTTTAGCTGGATACACAACATCCTTCAGTCGCCTGAGGCCTCAGCCCAGACATCATGGGAGACACAGATCTCAAATAAAGGACCACAGCTTTTTTTTTAATGCAGGAAATTAAATGTGCTGTGGGATTTTGGTCCTCTGGGGCAAGCATTTTTTTGCATGGGTAGCAATTCAGGAGCAGGTCTTCTGCTTCTGAGTTACAGCATGCTTTGGAGGGAAATTGGTACTTTCTGACCAAAAAAAGCAGGCATCTCAGACAAACCAGGAGGCAGAAGTCAAGCTAAATGTCATCAAGGAATGTCCCATTAAATCTTAGTGATCTTCCACAATAACAGCTTCACATTGTCTAAACACTACACATGTAGTATTTATCAGGACAACTCCAAGCTCCCATTCTGTACAATGAAGGGGAAGACTTGGTCAGCATCATCTTTAAATTTTATTTTTCTTCTTCATCTAATCATGCCAGAGATATTGACTACATCTTTTTTTTTTTTTTTTTTTTCTCATTGTGCTCTACCCAAATGTATGTGCCTCGAGTAAAATGATATAATGATAGTCCTGGGGGAGTTTTTCTAAACACACTGCAAGAACAAAGTTTGGTCCTCCACTTAAAGCAGATTTAAACTAATGGACTTTTCACCACATCCCTCAATGCTAAATACTGGCATTTGCAGTGCACTGGATGAGTTTCTGTAAAGGCAACCCCCAACCAGAAACAGCTCATTAAAAATCCCATTATCCCCATAACTCGCTTATTATTAGCTTAAATGACTGTCTTATGATTTGTAAGAGGGAAAACAAATCCTAAAATAAATGATACTTATAATCACTGAGCCTGGTGGGCAATGGATTTTATTTACCACACATTTTTAGTAGGATGTTAAAGAGGTTTTCCTATTAACAATAATTGCTGTCTCTCTATGTGGTCCATTGAAGGATAGCTTTGTTTTCTCACATTAAACTTTGTGAGTCACCAGTTACTGTGCTTTGCCTATTTCTTAATAACAACTTTACACTTATATGGGCCTTTTCCACCCTGCAATTCTATAGTTGCTTACTCGGAAGCCAAGAGGAGCTGGTGAAAGGGAGAGGAGTTCCCTAAGTGACTGACATGGATGCAGGATCAGAACCTGCAGGCATTCTGCTGAGCTCTGAGTCACGTTCAACAGGACATTTCCCTGTGTCAGAGACAGAGAGTTCATTCCCATCATGTCTGTCTGTGGGTGTGCTGCAGTGGGATTTTTTCTGTGCTCATCAGTCCTTGGGGGTGACGGTGCAGGTAGTGAAACCCCACAGGAGTTGGCAAGTTTGGAGGTTATAAACCCAGGCCAATGCTTCCTAGAGGAAACATCTCAGAAGCCAAAAGTATCTTCTTTAGCTCTCTGGGGAGTGACCTACAGCAGAAGCAGGACCCTGAGGGAGAAAGGGATTATTCATCACTGCTCTGGGCTGAGAGAGCCAGTGCTGAGATCCCATCAGCTGCAGCTCTGCTGCAGGGGATCCAGAGCTGTGCAGACACAGAGGTGTGCAAGAAAACACGTGGCAGAAGGGCTCCCAGACAGGACTGCCCCCCATTTTTACTGCTTTCTGCTGCCCTTTGATAATTCTTTAATCTGGTTACCAATGTGCACTCATTGCTGTTTGTCCCATGGCTTCAGAAGTCAATACAGCTTTCAATCCAACAGTGATTTACAGATCCACAGTCCTCATCCATGCATTAAGGAAGTGCCATGTGTGCAACCTCATGGGCCAAATTCTCACCTGGAGTAAACTGTTGTGGAGAGGGACCTTCAGGGAGCGAGGCTGTCCCTGCTGCTCCCAGTACAGGCTCAGAGCAGCACATACCCCAGAGCTCAGGGCTCACCGCAGATGGAAACAGCCCAGCCCCTTTTCGGGGGTTATTAATGCCTTTTTTTTTGTCCAAATGCTGGTTTCCAGAGACATCTTGTGGCTCTCACCAGCTATCACAGCTGAGTTGCTCCACATCCCAGCACGCTGCTCCTCCTGCAGGGTTGGACAGCTGAAAGCCGCTTCCCAGGCTGCTTGCTGTTTGCACCCTGAGTGAGGTTTTGGATTTGGGTTTTTTTATGTGTATTTTCAATATTGTGTGACTGCCTTTCACATAGAGCTCATGTTAGGTTATGGGTGCAAGCACCAGAATTGCAGGAAGAAGATCTCTGCAGAGGTGCCATTGATGTGAGAGCCCTCCCAGACTGGTGCTGCCAGAGGAGATCAGTGTTTGCTCCCAGGGCAGCACCCAGAACTGGTACCTCAGCAGCTAATGAAGCCCAGGATGTTTGGTTGCCCAGTTTTGGGGTTTCTTTTTTCGTTATTTCATTTGATGGTAATGCTACAAAGAGAACTATAAAGCAAAAGCATTTTTGCGAGGAGCAGGAGAAGGACAGTGTTGGCACATGGCAGAAGCTGGGGGATGGTTTGAATCCCTGTGTACTGAAAGCAGAAGGGCCCTCTCCAGCCCTTGCAGGAAAGATTTCCAGGAGCAATTTCTCAGCTGAAATAGGAGAGATGAACCCTGGGGTGTGAAAGATGATCTTTTTCAGAAAAGGGATGGTAGGAATCAAATAGGAAGATTAAATCCCATGATTGTGTAGGTCCCATCCATCCACATTCTGACTGCATAGACAGTGATGTGATAGCACAGTCCTCCCAGACTGCAGGGAACAAGAACTGTTGGGCTTTTAAAATATTTTCAAAAGTAATGAATTAGCAGTAATTATTCAGAGGATAAAGACAGGTCATTTAAACCACTCAGTGTCAGCAGATCCCTTCTTGTAAACCTCTTGTTTAGACAACAAGCCCATCATTTTGTCTGCCAGGGTGGCTTGTTCCAGCAAGCATGGGCAGCCCTGCATCCCTGAGCACATGCAGTGCTGCCAGCCAACTCCTCACTCATGGCCACAGAGCACAGGAGGGAGCAGCCAGGTTCAGGCAAGGAGATGAAGGCTGTTCCTCACACCTCAGGCACATAAGGATTGTTGTGGTGCCACGCCACACAGGATCTGTCTGTCCAACACCCAGTTAATCCTCCTCCCTTTCCGTGGGGAGACAGCAGCTACAGCTATGGTGTCTGAGCCAGCAGATTGCTTGTCTCCACCCAGCCAGGGATTCCCTTCCTACTGCACAAAGAAAGCTTCATAGAAGAGGGTGATTTCAAATGTGTATCCCATAGCCACACTGACTCTTGTTGGGTCCAAGCCATCTATGCAATCTATACTTTCCCACTGGTGTATAATTTTCTTGGCACTTTCCTTGCAACAGGTGGACTGCAAAATAAGGAAACATAATGTGACTTCTTCACTCTTGACTAAGAAGAAAGATTTACTGCAGAAGACACATTGCTTACAGTTTTATGGAGATTTCTTATCTAAAGCCATGTAACACCCTATGGCGGGGGGCCACAGTGTTGAGAAAGTCTCAGAACATCCAAACAAATGTTTTCAAGCAGGAAAGGAGCCAAGTTACCACGTCTGTGCACAACATCAGGACGCTGGGCTGGGAACTGTAGCTGAGATCACATGGTGCTCTAACCCCGCTTCGCCTGTCTGGTGTCCAAGGAACCTTGTGTAATTCATCCAGCCCTGGAGGAGAGAAGACACCACAGATGAAAAATGACTTCCCAAGTGCCCAGGACAATGTGTTGGCTGTGCTGACTCAGACAGCTTGCTGTGCTCTGTCCTTGAGCTAATCATCAGTGTCTCCATCCAAGAGGTAACCAAGCCCATAGCACAGCCTCTCACACCAGCGAGAGGCCAGGACACAGATCCCTTCACCCACGGCTGTGAGCAGGTCCACACCAGATATGATACTGTCTCCTGGCCTCTTACAGATGTAAGGCATCTGATGAAGAGGACAGAGAGAGAGAGCTGCTGTCCCTGCCTTGCTGCTTGAGGTGGTTTTCCTGTGTGGGTTTGTAGTTCAGCACAATGTCCACAGCAAGAACCAGCCCCTCTGCCACAGACACTGCTAAGCACCAAGCATGTCATGAGTTACAACTACTAAACAGCAAGGCAACACTAATAAATCTTAACCTGAAGGCTGATAAACTGTAAAACACAACATAAAATATGATGCATGGGTTGGTGTTGAGAGTCCAAGCCTCTGATCTCTTCCCAGAAGGTGCAAATTCTGCCTGATTTTTACTGATGGAACTCAAAGTGGGCCAGCTGCTGTCACCCAGGCTAAAGCCTGCCTCATGACTCTTATCTATGTAATTCCTGGTTATTAATAACTTTTATGGCTGATACGTGGGACTGAATGGTGTGTGCTTTTTCAGTGAGGATAAACCATTCAATCATGTAAAGCATCGCCTAAGACATGTTGCTAGATGAATCATTTAGGTTGATTGAGGGCTGTGTAAGTGATATATTAAAGATGTGCCAAGCAACATTCCTTGATGGGGAAAATTATGTGTTTTCTGGCAGATTCATAAGCTAAGGAATTCATCTGTGGGTTGTTAAGGAGATTATTGTCTGGTATGTGTGTATATACATGGGAGCGGGAATACCAGTCAGTCCATTTTAGTAGATATCCAAAATAATCTTGGTTTGCTGAAATGAAACTATCAGCCCACTCTGATGCTGGGCAAACTTCTGACTCATCAAATCAAAGTGATTCTTTCTGTAATTCTTATGCCAAGGAAGAATTTGATCCATGGGTTTCAGAGACAGGATCTGTGTGGGACATGACCAGCAGAGCGGACTCAGTGAATGTAGTTCCCTGTTAATGTCAAGGTAATTTCTTGCTAGGACCAGTGAAAGTATGGCTAAATATTTCTGTAACTCTAGCAAGCTTTTGGATAATGTGAAAAGTGCAATAATTATCAAAACCAGTTCAATTCCTCTCATTTTGATCCATACATTAAAAAAATTCCTAGCAACAATCCTCTTTCATTTAAGGCGGTCCATGCTGTGACTTAAAACCGACTTAACTAGGAGAAAAGATTCATTTTAACCCTGCAAGAAATTTTTTGGTGCCTATGATGCCATCCCAGGGCAAATGATAATGCCTCCAGTTCCACAACCACTCTTTTAGGAAGATCTGGGTTGGCAGGGCTGGGCACAAGGTCTGGCTGAGGGTAATGTCCAGCCCTACACTGCCGCCAAAACAGCATCTTCCCTGAACTGGTGGCTCTTTGCCATCCACCAACACTCACATCAAGGAGAAATGAGAAAGAGCATGATCAGAGAATATATTTTGCAATACCTACATGTTTAAAACATTTTCTTTCTTTTCATTTTGCTGAAAATCAAGTATGTGTCCTTGCCCATTGGGCTCCCACACTCTCTCCTTTCAGCTGGAGCTCAGTATGGTCTTAGTTTGGATTGCCATTCAGTTCTTCAGGCTATCTTATAAAAGTTTGCTTCAGTTTATGTAGTTTGTGCAAATCTGTGTCTCTGAATCTGAATTTCACGTTAGAAACATGAATACAGCACTGCAAATGGCAGTGTGCTGTACAATCTGAACTTTGCATCATCACTTTCAAAGCAGAGTTATTTATTGTCTCATGAGCTGTTTTGTAGGATTTCCTAGTTTATAGTTGGTACTTTCCCATGTCTTCATTACATACTGTAATTTTATCATCCTCCAGTGAAGGATTTTAAATCACTGCTTAGTTTCTGTCCTGTATCTTCCATCCAAGGGCATGCAGCCCTTTTCTGTGCCTCCTCCTATCAGTAGAAAAAGTATGGGAAACCCCATTTTTGCATGTTTCTCCCTAATATTTGGCTTCCCTGCTTTACTCTGATTCTGCTCAATGTGCCACCAATGACAGGAGGGGCTCAGAGAACACTGTTCTCCATGGAGAGGAGAGAGACAATAATTAATAACATGAACTGTATGTCATGGACAAAACTAGATTATGAAGAGCCCAGAGAGCTTGCAGACGGGGAGCTTATGGTCACATCAATCAGCTGAACAAGCAAATGAGAGAGGCAGGCCCTTAAGCCCATTTACTCAGCGGCTTGGTGCTCCACAGAACTCAAGTACTTTTGCTGTCTCTCTGTGTGCTTTATAAGGTTATTGTGACCATTATACACCTCACCTTCACATTACCCATGGTGGCTTTGAGAGATGTTTAAAGTGAACTTCAAAGAAAGCTTAGAGTTGCTTAATGCTGTTGAGGGAACTTTAATATCCAGTAGCTTGGGCAAGGTTTAATCCACAGGGAAGCGTGCCAGGGTACAAATCCCAGAGTGGGCTGCAGACCCTTTGCCTTGGCCTGCAAGGATGGACATGGCTGGATACTGCTCTAATGGGAAAACAAATCCTGCTATGGATGCAGCCTTGGCCACTGAAGGAATATTTTTTTAGGTTATACTATCGAGAGGATGCAAGGTGCAGGTAAGATTAGGTCAGTCTGGGCAGAGGCTCTGCCAGCTGCAGGTGGACAAGACTTAGGTGGTGTCTATTTCTTTACAGTAGCATAAGTATAAACATACTGATTAAAGGCTACATGTTTGAAAAGCTACGACTACCTGAATAGCTTCCCAAGAAATACTTGGTGCTATGAGGGTGATGATACCATGATCCCCTCCCCAAACCTCTCTTCTCAGCAGAATAGACCAAAGAACACTCAAGTTCAATTAAACATATCAACTGTCCAGTAAAGAAATTAGTTGTACACTCTCAGCCAGTCTCCAAGGAGCCTGAGCTCCTCAGCTGGCTGAACCAGATAATATCTTTCAGCTACTTGTTGGGAGTGTGCATTCCTTGGGAAAGCTATGATAAACCCGGCACTTAACAAGGCTCACAAACCACCTAAACAGCTGTGGGAGACATTTGGTGCATTCGACAGTAAAGACAGGAATGCTTTGAAGACCGGGCTTGTAAGGCAGAGCTCTGTCAAGCAGCTCCGGAGCGGCCCGTCGAGCGGCTGGGGCGTATGGAGCGAGCTCAGCCTTTATGACTCCGCAGCCCAGCAACTGCCCTCCTGGCCAGCCTGGCCATGATTTATCCACCCCATCGCGCTCCCTGCATGTTCCAGGGCTCTGTTTCACATTAACTCATCAGCAGGTTGCAAAGTTAGCAAGCCCGGAGAAAAGCTTTTTAAGAGAGACCCTGCGGATCATCATCTCTTTGCCACAGAAGGGAGCAGGAAGGGAGGAGGTCGCCTCCTGCTCCTTCCAGCCATCAGCTCCTCCGTTCAGCAGATGTGAATAGTCTTCACTCCTTGGCACACGAGGAAGAAGTGCAGGAGCAAAAGAGACTTTGAGCTAGTCAAAGTCACTCATGGCTTTATAATTTTATAAATTGTTCCTCGTGCTTGGAGAGTGCTGGAGAGCACCGTAGGAAATGCAGCCCTGGGGATACCAGGCATCTACCTGGATATGTTATAGTCTGAGTGTGCAGAATTTTATTTTTTATTTCAAGATACAATATTGTGCCACCTTTCCTCAAAGAAAAAAGGACTTGAAGTTGCTTCGTCATAACACAGGGCAGGAAGGGGCTGCGTTCCCACCCATGTTTCCACCTTTCCCAGTTTCCCCTTCTTCAAGGAGGTGCTGAGCATTTTCTGTCCCCTTGATCATAGGGCACGTGCCAGGGAGCTCACAGCATTGGGCCTGGGAATGAAGAGGTCAGGTTCAAGTTATCTTCATACAGATGCTCTCAGAGACTGACAAAAACGTCAAGTTTACTCTGAGTTGTTACCCCTAAAAGGAGATCATAGAATCACAGAACCAGTTGAGCTGGAAAGGACCTTTTAAAGGTCACATAGTCCAACCTCCCTGCAAAGAGCAAGGACATCTTCAACTAGATCAGGTTACTCAGAGCCCAATCCAACTTGGCCTTGAATGTTTCCGGGCACAGGACATACACCACCTCTCTGGGAACACTTCCACCTTTCTCCAGATGATGGATTATTTCACAGAGCCAATTGGTAATCACTGGGATTTAGAAATATCTGGGTTTTTTTTCCTGAAGACCAGTATCTACCCACAGCACCAACTGAGGATTCACAAATGGCTATATTTCTTTTGCTTGCAAAATGTGCTCTCAGTAAAGCCCACATCACCTCTGAGATCCTTCCTTGCATAAGCAGCAAAGGACAAGGTACTGGTTAACTGTGTAACACCTCTGTGAAACCTGTTATGATATTTTGAATTTTCATGGTAGTATTTAGGTGTCTGAACCAAAGTTTTCATCTTTCCAGAAGGAAAGATTTAAGGAACATCACACACATACCCAAAAAAAAAAAATAAAACTCAAAAAAACCTTTCCCCATCTATGCAGGACTTTTACCATACCTTTTAGAGCCTGTCTAGAGGAAGAGGCAGAGCACAGGCTTGTGTCTCTTGCAGTGAATGCTTAGCCAGGGCTCCAGGGGAGCTCACACTGCAGCCGGTGGCCGGCTGGCCCCGCAGCCCGGGGAGAGGCTCCGGAGCGCACCACAAGGTGGGGATGCTGCAATGCTGAATGGCAGCGGCTCCGGGCCGGGATAATCACATCCATCTCTGTCTGAGATGACGTTTCTAGCAGCCAAAAGCCAATATTAGGTACGGTAAGGTATACTAAGCAAAGTATACTTAGCCCTGCAGAGCTTGCTTCACGTCCTACCCCACGTGGTATCTCCTACATAATCCGGCATTAAATGTTTTAGGAAACATTGGTGCAAGTGTGGCTTGGTCGTGGGGTCCCCAGGGTCTTTTCTATCACCTGGAGAGGCAGCACTGAGGCTGCTCCCGAGGCTGGGGTGAGTCTGCAAGACACAGCAATGCTGTGGAGAGGGGAAATCTGATGTGCCTTATTTTTAATGCAAGAGCAAGGTGACACCACCGTCAAAAAATGGTGATGGATTTCAAGTAATTAAGGGAGCCGCCTCCTCTAGAGACTCAGCTGGGCTGGAAAAGTCAGTGCTCTGTGCTCCCACTAAGTATTACTTGTTTTCCAGAGGCAGATGCCACAGTGAGAGCAATTCCTGTGCAGGGGCAGTGGGTGATGGCTCCTTAAAAACTTCAAAAGTTTTAGAACCTGGCCTTGCAGGACAGTGTGTAGTCAGTGGGCAACACAGAGGCATTTCCCTCCTGCACATTGAGCACCTCTTGCTGCTCTGAAACTCCCTCTGCCAGGGGTGCCAGCAAAGAGTGGCAGGCTCGGGGCTGTGCCTGTGAGTTCTGCTGACAGCACCTGAGCAGCTGCCTTCCTGCTCTGCACCTCACAGGCTCCTGAACATCCCAGGCTGGGTGAGAGTGATCCTTCCCACCAGCTGGGAATGGGACATCTAGCATAAGGAATATGGGCAAATAATAGCTGTGATACTTCTTGGAGTTAACAAAGTATTTGACTGACTAGAAAAGAGAACTGGGATGTTGATTATAGTCTTCAAATATGCAAGAGGTTTTTATGAAGAGGGCAGAAGTCAATTGCTCTCCATAGCTACCAAGGGGAGAACAAAAGAGAATGAGCTGAACATTTAGCAACAGAGCTTCTTAAGTAGGCATTTGGAAGAAAAATATATCCTTTCTGGCTGCAAAGGTACACATTAGGACAGGTTATCCATGGAGGGCTGGGAGTCTCTGAGTTTTTAGAGCTCATAGCTTATGTCAGGAATAACCTTAAGACCCTCCCAGACCAATACTTTTTGCCTTTGTGCTTTCAACATTTCCCTCCTGCAGGTCTTGCTTTCATATCCCCAGGGATGAAGCCTGTCAGAGAGATTCTCTGTGTCTGGGGAGAGTTTCCCCTAGTCATCACCCATCTAGATGCAGTTCTTGGAGATTTTCTGACACATTAGAGATATCTCATCCTCTTCATTCAATTCTATTAGTTCCTACATTGCCCTAACCCTTTCCCATTTTGATTTCCAGGAGCCCCCTCTGCTCTGAACATCCCAGCTCCTTGTCCCTCTGCCTGCAGGAGCAGTCTCAGGATTTGTCTGAAGTGTTTTATCTCCGTACAGAGCTGCCTCTTGCTGGACTAGGAGTGGGTGGGTAATTGATCACATCCTAGTGAGGCTAACAGGGATTTTGCACGACATGTGGCACAGCCTTTTCTAAAGCCCCAGTTCAGCAGCAACCTTGGACACCTCAGAAAAGATGTGTGGGTAAACATGAACCCACAGCTCTGCTTAACCAACTGATTTAATTTCAGTGTTAAAGCAGGGTCAGGAACAGTGGAAACAGCCCCTCAAGTCAGGCTTCATGGAGCAGCTGTGCTTAGTGGTTTAGAGGGCACACAGTGGTTTTGCTGAGCTTCCTCCTTGTGTCCAGGCAGCACCAGCAGGTGAGTGAGTGTAAGCATCACCCCTGCAGCAAAAGCTGCTTAAAAAATCATCATTTTCACTAAAATATCCACTATACCCCTATGACAAAAATGGCCAGATCCACCTTGGCTTTGTGGCTTCAAGCAGGTAAAATCTGAGCCCCTGGATGTCACACATCCTCTGTGTTGAGGTGTTTTACCCTGGGCTAGAGGTGCATCAGGAAAAAGCCACACCTTCAAGCCATAAACCCAGAGCAAATTGCAGCATGGCTAAAGTGTGCACATGAGCAGGCTGAGCATTTCATAGAGAAAGAGATAAAGAACCAGTGAAAAACAATGGCAAGTTCAGCTCTCCTTCAGCTCAGAGTGGGACAGAGATAAGCCACCCCTAGAAACTGCTGTGGCCAGTCTGCTTTGGAAAATGTCTGGGTTTTACATGTCCCTATGTCTGAGTTTGACTGAAAGGAGAAAAAATGGCAAGTCTGAAGACTTTGCATCAAGGCAAATATTTGAAAAAAGTTGTTACCTATGGCCAAAAGCTGTCACTGATGTTTAGAGAGAGTCATTTGTAGGGGTGGAGTTATGCTATGAATTCACCCAGTTTTGGTTTTGGTTTATGTTTATGAGACAGCTTCAAGAAGACAAAAAGTAATTGTGCAATAATCCTACCAGTTTATTTTCATGGCTTATTATCACAGCACTGCAGATTTGTAGTAAGGAGGTCTCCATGTGCCCACAGATTTGGAAACCTGTGTGACTGACTTCCCCAGGCAAACATCTGGAACAAACATCTGGAACACCATTCCAGAGCAGCTGCTGCTCTGGGAGCCTGGCAGAGGTGTGCTGTGCTCCCAGCTCAGCCCTCAGATACTCACCAAGACTTCATAAGACTTCTCCAGCTCTGCTGGATATGAAGGAGCACAGAAGGAATACAGCATTTATTTGCTCCCAGCAGCAAAGTGCTGCCAAGCAGCTCAGAGCCACTTACCCGGAGGTAGCACAGCCAGGTGCCACACCCACCACACACCTCAAAAAGAGAACTGCCATTGGGAAAAGAAACCGTGCTTTCTGGTTTTTTCTTCTTCTTCTTACTTCTCAGTATTATTTTTCTGATCCCAACACTTTTGAAAAGGCCACGCCAATGACCCGTGCTCATCTCAGCTCTTTTTCTTCCTCACACGGAGCTCAGGGGCTCAGGACAGTGATCACAGAGGCTTTTGTCCTCTATCAAAACCTTTAGCAGATAAACAAGGAGAAAACTAGGAATATAAACAAAATGGAATTTTTATTTATTTGTTTTCATCCTAAATTCTTGTCCTTTCTGAAGACCTAGTAGAAATGTTTTTTTTCTCCTATTGCCTTATTGATTATCCACAGAGGACTGAGGGATACCCAAACCTGAGCCCCACTCACCTGCTCAGCATCTGACACTCGTCATCCAATGATGGACAGAAATTCCCATGAGACAAACCTTGGTGTTGGAAATCCAACAGGACTTGCTTTTTCTTTGCAGAAAATTGGATTATAAAATCTGTCCCTCCATAGACAGATTTTTCAAGATGGTCTGTAAAAGTGCATCTTCATCCATGGACCTCTTTGTGCCCTTTGAACTGAACTAAAATGTATTTTAAGGAGGTTTTCAATTCTCATGTTATTTTGAGGCAAGAAGAGTCTTGGCAGGGCAGGCAGTATAAAAAATAAGTGCATTAATGAAGAGTGGGAGGGAAGGTCATTTGCCTGTTATTTGTAGCACAATACCTGATAAGAGGTCATTAGTCATTCAAAACCACTGAATGACTTTAATTAAAATTTGATCTTTGAGAGCTGGGAACAATCTGCTGAACAGACTTCCAGGGCAAAAAGACAGAGAGAGGGAGGGAAGGGGAGTGGGAGTTGACCAAAATGACAATAAGCTTAATCAAAGCCAGGAGGAACACTGGCAAGCTCTCATTTCTGGGCTCCCCAGCTGGGTTTTTATCCAGGTGCTCCAGACCTGCATCTTCCCTGGGTCTGCCTGGCACAACCATGACTGGGTACCACAGCCTTGGCAGACACATTCCTGGGCTCTTCCCTGCCCCACTTGGTGATTCAGCAGTCTGTACAAGACACCCCTTTTTCTCCCCCAAATTCTCTGTATTTTATAAAAATAGTTGTATTTTTGAATACTATTTTGTATTTTGAGATTTTCTGCTCTGTCCTCAGCCTCAGAGATGGGAGGTATAATTGAGCCTTTCACTGAGAAAAATAAATGCAGGAGAACAGGATTGTGCGCCTGGGATGCACAAGACCAGATTTCTCAGAGGTGTTGACGTTTCCCAGAATTTTTTCCCTCGCTGTCCACAGAGTCCTGCTGCTGGTAATGCAGCAGCTGGTCCTCCCTGCACTGCTACAGGATGGCTACAGGGAAGAGCTGGAGTGGAGAAAAAAAGAGAAGCTGGTGCTTTTAGGGGAAACACCTTACAAAGAATTATAACCAGACTTACATTTTAAGAGAAGGAAATCAGCCTCTGAAAGGAAGAAGACAATTTTGCACAGCTAGGGGTAAAATTAGCTCTTCCCCATTGCAGCTTCTCTTTCCAGGGTTGCATCTCCAGCACCTCTGCTTGTGCTGGGATGCTGAGACGTGTTGATATACGTGCTCTGAACAGCTGCAAGGCAGACACAGCCATGCCAGACTGTGAGAATAAAGGAGGGGGCTTGTCCCCTGCTATTTGGTATAGGAAACATATCATAATTAAGTAATATGAGCTTGCTGCCAGCCTGGGGTACCACCACAGGACAGGGATGCTTTTATTTCTTAGGTCAGGAGATATCTCTATATGGGCTTTTAAAAATATTTCTCCTTTTTATTTTTTTTTTCCTGTGTGACAAATGAATCTCAAAGGCCCTTATTGGTACATGGAGAACTTGAACTTTGAGTGGAGGCTACACAATACAACACTGACCATGAGCTGCTGATTGCTGTCCCCTTGCCTTGATGGGTCACTCCTAGAGAGCTTTCCAGGGATATTATCCACATGCCAAAAAGCATTAGGACTTATCCTTGCTGAGGGCTTTATCTATGACAAACCAGACAAAAGACCCCATCTCTTGCCCCACTGCCTGTGCTGGTACCAGGGGTCAGAGCTGAGAGACAAGGACAGGGTGAGCTTTCCCTCCTCCTGCCTCCAGCTGCTCAGGTTAACTCCCAGCTTCAGGGTCCCCCTGCAGCCCACCAAGGAAGAGTTTGTTGGCATGATAAATCACCTCCTGCTAAGGCCATGCTATGGAGACATCACACCAGGCCTTTGCATGTACCAATTGATGGGTTCCTTGCCAGCAGAGCTATATCATCTCAACCAACGTTGCTAGGCTGACAAAACACTATCTAAAACAAAAGTTTTCTTGGCTCAGCTTTCCCTGAGGGGGTGCAATGATTTTCTCTCCCCAGGCAGTTTGCCTCCTCCAGAAACATGCTGCACTAAGACCAAGCCCTACTGCTATTGCAAGAGGCAGCCAACTTAGACCAGTGCCTAAAATTCCATCTGCTTGTCATTAGTCTGTATCTATTATGTGCTCAAGCTGGAGAATGAAATCTGTGACCTTGATCCACTTTCTTTTCATTTTGCTTTAAGATTTTGCTAGTCTTCTTTTTGGTCTGGGGAAATGTTTTGGGACAAATCCTCAAAGGCCACTTCTGAACCCAAGCTTCAGGTGACCTATGGAGGGAAAGCAGTGGACAGTTAAAGAAAAATGTACACCCCAGCGTCTCTGTAGCTTTGAGATCCCCTCTGGATCTTATTCATCAAATATCCAGCCCTTGACTGCTTGAGGGAATGAACTCTGAAGGTGAGATGACAGTTGGAAATTTGAGCTTATTTTTGCTTTGATCATTTTTTTTCCTTAATGATGTGAGCTACCAGACTGTCTCTCTCCCTAAAATAACACCTTTCTTTAGCTTGCTCTGATGGACTAACATATAATGCATTTATTTCTGGCACACACATTTATTGGCATGTTGACATCTTTTTTAATCTTCCCACCTCAGACCTTTCCATCAATCCACACTCCTTAAGCAGAGACTTTTCAGTGCACCACAGAAGAGAAGTCAGGTTAATGTTTTTTTTCATTACCTAAAGCAGGACCGTCTCTCCCAGGTTTCCTTAGCCCTGTACAAAGGCTCATGCCAAGTCAATCTGAATTCCCTTTCAAAGCTCAAACTACACTTAATGGGAAAGGTATGATTTCATAAGGAGATCTGTGCAAGACTGATGTTGTGCAGACAAAAGCCCATAATGATTAACATGTGGCACCTTGGTCCAATTCACTCAGCTATGCAGGGAAAGCTGCTTACCAGCTTGCTCACTTGGTGCCACTTGATTAAAGAAATTAGGAAAACCAGAAATCCACTGCAATTATCACATACTTTATTGACACCCATAGCCCTAATTTTTTACCATGCCTTTCTAATAATTTGGCAAGGAGAGGGTATTGAGGCCCCAGTCACAAGGTCTCTGCAAGAGCCTTTCTGATGTGGCTGGGAGAGGAGCAGGAGCCAGGCTGCCTGGCTTAGCATCCCTCTGGTTAGGCTGACCTCCCTTATCCACCTTTGCCCAGTCCAATGCTGGCAAACACAGCAAGCCCCATGCTCATGAGCCCTGGATTTCAGCCCCAGAACGTGGGTGGGGAGTCAGAGCCCTCCTGAAAATGAAAGGGTATCTGAGGTACCAGTCTTGTCCTTCTGTGGCCCCAACATTACTGAGGAGGTGGCTTTGAGGAGGCTCTGGGGACCATCACAGCTCTAGGGCCAGCCAATGTTCTCCATGTCCCCTGCCCCACTGAGCAGCAGCACACACAGAAATGCTCTTCATCACCGTGGCTGAAGGCCCTCTCATGACTTTCTCTGGTCCTGTCTGACCTGAAACCAGAAGACATCCCAAAAGCAGCTGGTTTAAACCAACACCTTCTGAGTGAGGCCCTAAATCTGCACACACCTTGGGAAGCTTAATCAACCTGTAGTGTGGGCATTTTCACCAGCTCAGCTCATTTCACCACAACAGTGAATGTAAATCAGTGGCTTCTACATAGAATTTTTCACTGCCATCAAGAATGCTGTATTGAACTAAAGATATCCAACTCATTAATAAAGTCAAATAACAGCAAGCCAATATTACTATTTTATTGAGCTAGAGTTAAATATTTGACCAATAATGAAAGCCTGTTTCTAACTGATTTCTCCCTTTCCTCCCCTGTTTCTTTTAAAGTACACATACATGTGTGGCTTCAGTGTTTGGTTGAGCTTAAATTCTGCCTTCTGCCAGATTCCCTGGTGGTTAGAACAGAGGGAATTTATTAGGAGCCGTACATTTTTTTTATTTTATTTTTTTTCCCCAGTGACTACCATCCCTGTATTCAACCTTCAATAGCACTTGGTTTTGCCTTGCTCCAGCCCTGCCACCTCCCACCATTGCCACATGGGCCTATTTTCCCAGGCAGCACATGGGGACATGCAGGGGCTGTGGCACACAATCCCCTTTTCACAGGATCACAGTATGGGGCAGGTTGGAAGGCACCACAGCAGCACATCTGGTCCAGCCTCCTTGCTCAAGCTGGGTCATTCATACCAGAGCACATGGCACAGGATTGTATCTAGATGGTTCTGGAATACCTCCACTGAGGGAGATTCCATACCCTGTCTGAACAACCTGTTCCAGTGCACAGTTAAGTTCTTCTCCATCTTCAGGTGAAACTTCCTGTGCATCAGTTTCTGCCCAGTGCCTCTTGTCCTCTTGCTTGGTACCACTGGGAAGAGCCTGGTTTCTGTCAGGTTTCTGTCAAAACTCTCTGCTCAATCACTCATAGGCATGTGAGAATAGCAGTACTCCTAAATTAATGGTGTTGAAGGCTCCAGCCTTACTCAAATGTGAGAATCCTAGAGGCCCACTGCTTCCAGTTATTTTGGTGAAAAAAAAGAAAAAAGAAAAAAGAAAACCAGTTCAATAGGAAAGGTTGGAATTAGGCAAGAGTCAAGGCTGTAGGGCAAATTCTAGTTTTATTCATCAAAGCGATCAAAGCAATTCAGCTGTGCTTGATCTGTCATTGCCAGTGTAGCAGGAGGAAGGGAATTCCCAGCTAGTTCCCAAAATAAGGTGTGTGTTGATTATGGAAAGAGGCAGAGAGCCTGAAGGTCAGTACAAAATTACTTTTTTTCCCTGAAAAAATATGCCCACACCTCAGGCAAGTTAGCCATTGGCAAGATCAGGTAGTTCTCCAGGCATTTGGACTCTTGCACTCGGTTTCTTAAAAAGAAATAAAACATCTGAAAGCAAGAAAACAAAAAGTAAATTTATTTCTTTTTTTTCTCTTCTTATACCATCTTAAGTCTCTCCTGCTACAGAGGAGAGCACTGAACCAGGGCTTTGCTTTTGTTTCTGCATGGGAAAGAAGCAGCAATGACTCTCGCCTTTCAGGCACGGTAGGAAACAGGAGCTGTGAGGACCTGCCTGCCACTGGCAGGTGAGAAGGTGAGTCCAAAGGTTTCACACACACTCCAGGGTTGGGACACAAGGGTGGTGTGTCAGGACTGGACAGGATGGAGCCTTTCACTGACCTGTTCCCAGCTCGGTGGGACTGACACGCCAAGCCAGCAGCATCCACTGCTCAGTCCTCTCCCAGCCCCCCACTGAGGGGCTCTGCTCCACCCTGACAGGTGCTTCAACCATCTTTCACCAGTTTCTTGTTTCCTTTCTCTGAGACACCTCCTGAGACAAACACCTTCAGGCTGAGAAATAGTGGAGAAACAAAATAATTAATTAAGGACTAGTTATCATTGCTAAAAACCCAAATGGAGAAGCGGCAATCAGTTATTTGCTCTAATTAAGGGGAAGCAACCCTCGCTGGTCTGAAGGTGAGATCTGTGGGGAGCAATGCAGCCATTGCAAACTGCCTGTGGCTTCTTTCTCGTGGGTGCTGTGCTTTGGAGGACGGCAATGAGGCTCCCAATAAAGGCACCTTTTCCTTTCCTGTCACTTTCCCCCCCATGTGCTGATGCTGGGAGTTTCACACCCAAGCTTATCATTTCCTAGCAGGAGATTGAGCAAGCTCAGGCACACGTGGCTGTCACAGGCCAGCAGGAGAGTCACCAAAAGGGAATCAAGGATTTTACAGAGCTGTGCCGAGCAGACAGGAGCTACGCTGTCGTGTCAGCACCCAGAGATGTACAAGAGGACAGCAAAGGGACGTCAGAACAGGGCAGGAGATGAAGGAAGGAAATTCAAGGGGAAAAGTCATTACTTCAGGTCTCTGAAACACCCAGTGTCACCACAGCAATTACGGGAGATGATTTGAACAGCAGGGCTGGCTGTTGATCTCCAGGAACAGCAGAAAACTGAGGCAGGGAAGTCTGGAGCATTTTCAGGGTCTGAACTTTAATGCCTAGCACTGCACACATGTTTTACAGGACAGTTGCTTTGAGTTAATTCTGTACGGACTGCTGTCAGGGATGGTTTCAAGTCTGTGTATAAAGCTGCTCACACACATGTTTGTTCTCCTTATTCATTGAATAAGGGGCATGGGGTGGTTACAAGTTAATGGATTTTCAAGCTGAAGAGTTTGCCAGTAGCATTCAGGACATGGGAATTTGTGCCAGAAACCTTATCAGGGACAAACCATACTGTGGTGTCCTTTAGTGGAAGCCCAAGTATTAGCTCCTTAATGTGTTTACCCTGAGATAAATGCGCAGTAACACATTGATGTGCAGGCAATTAATTGGGGATGTGCCCCAGTGCAAGGACAATACTCAATAATAAACCTCTTTAAGAATGTCCTTCTGAACAATGTGCTGACTACCTGACTATTTTGATATCTAAAAATACAATGACCCCGAGCCTCACATAATCCCAGAGACTTTCCTGAAAAAAACATCAGGGCAAGTTAAGGACCTTCTTGCCTGGCTGGGTTGGTTGTGGGCAGAAAGGACCACAACAGCACCTGCAGCATAATTTGATATGGTTAATAGCTGTTTAGAAAATTAAAAATGACCCTGGAATTTTAAAAGCCCAGGAAATGGAGGAAAGTGGGGATGTGGCTACACAGTAAGCAGTGCTTAGAAAAATCCTCTTGGCCTTGTGGAAAGCATGTGATGAACCAAAGCATTGCAGAAAAGAGGAGCCTTAGGGAGCAGCTGATCTCTCCCTGCAGAACTGAGCTACTAAATGCAGAGCAAGCCCTGGGAGATGCCTCCCTTTGGCTGAAGTTGTGCTGTTTGTATCAGTCCATTAGCAGATCTAACCCACCCTCCATGAGATTGGTTTTATGATGTCTCATTATCCCTCCTGTTTCTTAGCCTGTCTCATCCAGTCCTTGGGACCAGCTCTTACCTGAATAAGGGACAGCTGCCTTTGAGGTGAGGAGGAAGATGTTGAAAACAAACTTGCCTGTCAGGCACATTGGCCTTGCAGAACATATTTTTCGGCTTTGAGGGTGGCCTGCTTAGTCAAGCCTGACTATTTCACTGCACTGCAGAGGCTGCCCTGGTATTAATTCACCTCAAAGAGCAGGTTGAAGTCGTTAAAATATTTTGCAGGTGGTTCCTTGAATTCATGGTGCAGCTGGATCCAGCCTAAAGGGGGGAAAAAAAACGAAAGGAGGAGAAGAGGCAAGTTCTGATGAAACACAAATTAACATAACTCATAGAAGGGAAAGAAATCTGTTTTCAATCTCTACAACAAAGCCAAGCAACACATCAAGCTAGAAAGGAGAAATGTCAGCCAGGCAGTGCTGGGGGTTTTATTGCTTTAGCACAAGTGCTTCTCCAGAGTCCCTGAAGTACCCAGGTGCTACTGCAGCAGCCAGACCCCCCGAGCACAGGTCTGGGTATGCAGGGATGTTGGGGGCTTCACAACAAGGCCTCTGCTTCCATTTTGGTCCAGACTCAAGGTTTGTTTTAATGCCCTGGCATTAGAACTTGTGTGTTGGCCTCAGTCCTTCTTCTGCATGGAAAATCTCCATTTAATGCACCGTTTCTTGCCCTTAGAGCTGGATACACTTTTTTTTCAGCAGATGCTGACCAGGGCTGAGCTGGGCAGTCCATGGGACACTCACAAGGCAGATCCCATATCTGGTACCTCCATGATCTACTGGTGGGCAGATCACCCACAACCTGGTTTGGCATCCCCTGGACTCAGCAGTGCCTCCTGATGTCCATGGGCATCAAAGCCCTTGCTTCTTCCTCAGGGAGAACAAGGCATTTTAGCATAAACACCATCACACTGGAGAGCTGTACTGGGTCTGACAGGGATGGAGGTGTCATCCTTCACAGCAACCCAACACAGCATGGTGCTGTGCCTCAGATTTGGGGCTAAGCCTGTGGTGTTAACATGGATGTTTTGGTTATTGGTGAGCAGAGTTTGTACAGCATTGAGCCTGGGAGCAGGCAAGAGACTGGGAAGGGACACAGCCAGGGTTGTGACCCAAATCAACCCCAGGGATGCTCTGCACCATATGACATCAAACTCAGAGATCAGAAGTTCAGGGGAAGAAGGAGGAAGGGGAGATGTTTGTGGTTTGTGTGTTTGTCAGCCCAAAAAGCCATCATGCATGCTGAAGCCCTGATTCCCAGGAAGCAGTTGCCTATCTGCCTGCTGATGGGAAGCAGAGAATGAGTTCCTCTTTCTGCTTTGCTTGCAAGTACAGCTTTTGCTTTCCCTATTAAACCGTCATTATATCAACTCACAAGTCTTCTCATCTTCCATTTTCTCCCCATCCTTTGTAAAAAAGGGCTGACACAACATTTGGGTGGCTGTTTGGCTGATGGCTGGAGTAAATCCACCACAAGAACTGGTATGTCAAAATTCACCAAACTTGTTCATTGCAAAAAGACAAAAGACTGAAAAAATCAGGTAATATAGGAAAAAAAAAAACAAATAACCAAGCTAGTCTACTAGCAAAGCTATGACAAGGCAATTGTACAGCTCTGGTCATTGCTGGCTTTGTGGTGGACATGTATGGGACATGTCATGGGTGAAACCACAGCTACTTACTTTTTTCTGTGGGAGAGGAATGTGGTCTGTGTCAGGATTACTTCTTGGTGTTCTGAAGCCCACCTGCAGAAACATGGGTGCAGGTATTAGAGTAAGGGGTAGACTATCACCTTTCCTGGCTGCAGCCCTCACTTCAGTCTAGAGGGAGCAGCAGAAAGGGTGAAGGTTCCTGCACCACCTACCCAATATTGGGCCTGTTTGTGCCACACACTTCCCTGGAGAGGAATGACAGACTCCTGAGTGCTGCACATTTATGCCTAAGACAGCCTGCAATCAAACAGATAAGTTTGGAAAAATTACCATCTTGTGGATTCACAGAGAAACACCTATGAGGTAGGATATCTTCACAGTTGGAAAAAAAGTCTTTAGAGAACTGCAGCTTCAGTTCTTTCAGGATAACTGGTTATCCTGAGGAGGCTGATGTCTGCCCAAGCTCCCTGTCAGAATCACTCCTGGGAGGCTGTTGATGAGTTTAGCTATTGCCAGGCTGGAGTTTGATGTCCCTTTGCTTTGCCATGAGCTCTTGGTGGTGGCAAATGCCTGCAGAGGACAACAGTGACAGACGGAAGGTGAGAAAGGTAGCGGGTATGGCCAGGGACTTTTTGGTGCACCAGCCACATCCAGGCCACTTCCTTTCCCCTCCACCAGCAGTTCCCCCAGGCCCGTGACTTTGAGGCAGCTGTGGTCGGTTTATAAAACTTGGTTCACATGTTGGTGCATATTGAGTGTGAGAACATGAGGAGCATCTTCTGTATGAATGTAGGAAGGAAAGGGATGAGCTGGAGGACTACAAGCACTTCCTTGAATGTCAGCAGAACATGTCAGGGGGGGCAGGATGAGCAGCAGGAGGAGAGGGACCAGGGCTTTCTCACAGACAGCCCGAAGGATAAGGCTAATGGCCCAGCAGCTGTGTCCCATAATGTGCTGGAATCTTTCTATAAATAACCCCATTGCTTCAGCAAAACATCAACCTAGGGACACTGCACTGAATCAGCAGTTTCTTTTCTTTTTTTCTTTCCTGATTGCAAAATCAGAGTCGACCTATTGCTTCAGTCGGTGATGGTGTAGCGAGAAATGAAAGGCAGCAGAAAGCAGGACTGGAGAACACGCACAAAGGCTGAGCCAGCATGTTGAGACATGGTTTCTGGCACCAGGGCGTGGCCCAGACCCTCGGCACCACATGCACTGGGAAATCTGCTGTGTGTTTGCAGAGGCTGACATCGAGATAGAAATGCACCATGACCTCCCAGATGCTCACCTCAGCAATGAGAATGTGGCAGCTCACAGAGGGGCTGCATCAAAGAGAAATAAAGGTTTGACCGGCTGGGTAGGCAACTGCAGTCAGAGGGATCATAACTTTCCCCCCAAAAGTGGAGAACTGGACTTCAAAACCTGAAGCACTGACGTTCAGGGTTGTCAAAATCAATGGAGTCTACCCCTGTTTTTACACCCAGGCCAAGTGGGCCACTGAGAGCAGCATGGCCACAGCATGATGATGAATCAAGTGAAAATTTATCCCTCAGCATCTTTCTCAGGGAAGGAGGGCACAAAGATCTCATTGCATCTTTTTTCTTTAGGCAGGCTTTTGAGAACCGTGTCTGCCAGCTTATTTTGAATACTTTGAAATAAAATGGATTTGACTAGAAGTATTATTAAAAGCATCTCTGCTGTACATCTGCTCTCTGCATGCACCTGAATCACATCCATCCCTATAAACATCCACTTGGCAGTACAAGCTCAGTCATTCCCAGCTCATCACCCAGCAAGAGTAGGCTGCTCCAGGCTTGTGCAGAGTGGTCAGTTGAACCACCAGAACCTTCAGAAATGGGCTGGATATGAGCCCTTACTCCGGTGAGGGGGTGATCCCATGATGGAAGAGGATGCACAGGCTTTTACTGTGGCTCATCTGATCGGTGGTAACCTCTCGAGCCTCCCTAATTCAAGGGGATATCTGAGACCTTCACAAGGAAGCAAATTATCCCAATTACTACACAGAGTGTAGCAGAATGTTTAAAAATGGAGGATTCCTCTTCCTCCCTCCTGGGGACAAACCAGGTCACAGCTGCATAAGCACATTTGAAAGGAGAACACAGAAGTGGATTCAAAAATCCCCACATATCTATGGTTTAAGGCTTTCAGAGATTTGTACATCAGGTGCAGAACAGAGGGCTTCACTCTGCACTGTCAGGGTGTGAATCTCCAGCTCACCCCTACCTTTAGATGTGCCACTCCTCATTCCATGGCCGAGCAAAGCACCGAGGACCCAGGGATGAACACAGACCTGCAGCCCAGGACCAAAGCATGTGACAGTGACTGCCTTGCACCTCAGAGAGAGCAGGAGGTGGTGGTGGCAGCGTGGGTGCAGAGGGCTCTGCCCAGATCCTACCAACGGCTCCTGCCTGCAGGCTTGGGTGAGTCACTTTGCTTTGCAAATGCAAAATCAAACCCAGCGCAAATTGAGATGTCCAAATGTCAAATGCCAGGGAGGAGTTTGGCAGGGTGAGAGCAAAGAAATGGTAAAGAGGTAGGAATCATGTCCATGGGTGTGAAGAACTCGTCAGGTAGGAAGCAGGAGCTTGAGAGACCTTGTCAAGGAGGCTGCAAGTGTCTCTTCTTCATATCATCCCAAACCCGTTTGGGATTCAGCATTCCCCATCCCACCATCATTCACTTGTCTTACAACTCCTCCTGATTCTTTGCCTCCTTGCACTTGAGTCACACACAGTGACTGAGCTGTCACCTTGGTGCACATTACTGTGTGTTTCACTGTGACAGAGTCCTCAGCCTCCCCTCCCAGGAGAGGGATTGCCAAGCTAACATTGAACATGGAATCTTCTTGGCTACCTGAGGAAGTTTACTCGTGTCCATCCTAACTTAGGATGTTGGAGTTTTGGGGTTGCCTAACTCCACCACAATGCAGAGATGTTGAACAACTCCAGGTTGAAGCCCTTTCAGGATCCTGCCCAAGGTTCCCTGGAATCCAAGTGAGCACACGAGAGCAGCTTAGCATCTTAGCTGCGGGATTTTTTGAGGAACTGTTCAAATTACCACATCAGACTTCTCAGTAGTCTATAAAAGCTGAGCAGTTAGGAAATGCATATCAGAGAGCATATCAAATCAGGAGCTAGAGAGGAAGTACCTCCAGTTCTTTATTGTCCACCATCTGACAAGGCTTTAGCTTAACCACAAGAAATTTGTCATGAAATTTAAAGACAAATATGGGGAAGATGGAAATTCAAGTGATATGAACTCTTTCAGTCTTTCAGAAAAGATTGGGTTTGTCTCACCTGCTACTACAACCTTTCAGATAAGTGGTAAGATTTCTTTTTATTCAGTGGAATTATATGGATTTTATCTGGTCTAAAACAACACAGAAAAATGAAATATTGCATATTAAATACTTTTTGCAGTGATTTTGTTAGTAAATTAACTGCCATTTAAAAGTAGAATTATGTCAAACGACCCTTTCTAGCCAAAAGCTGATGCTGAGCATCAGAAAAAAATTAGTTATTTTCCTGTCTTAGAAAATGTCCAATTTTCTTGAGTAAGACTTTCATGCATAATAGTTAAGATACTAAAATCACCAGACTCAATAAAAGAATGTAAGTTTATGAATTTTTAGCTGAATATAAAAGCTTCATTGCTGACTAAGCCATTCTATTGTAAAACCAATTAAAATATTGTACTATTCTAAAACTAAGACTTTAAATTCCTGATTACATTACTTTGAGAAAAAAGAAAAGCCTCTATTGAGTGTAACTCACTGAATGTCTGATGTAGTTACCAATGCTTCTGAAATGCTTCTTGCTTTTTTCCCCCTGAAGGCCAAAATTCAACAAAGCCATTTATTTCTTTTATACTTGCTGGTAATGATTGATTTTACATCTTATGACTTGTTTCAATTTGTTCTGCACTTCAGCTTACTATTGATTTTTCGTTTATTTTGATGCATACATGCATCACTTTTGGAATCACACATATGCAGTGCTCTGGATGGAGAGGGAATTGCTTTGAGCAGCACTCCGAACAGCAGCCTGGGACAGCCAAAAGCATTGGGAACGGGGAGTTTATTGATGCAGAAAGGGGATAATCACCACATTCACACTGTTACAGTCTGGATTAAGTCTTGCTGGAAGTGAGCTGGTTAAATTAGCTGAGGAAAAGATGGCCAAGCAGACTGCAGAGCAAAGCATGGAGCGGAGGAAGGCATCCTGCCTTGCTGGCAGGATGAGCACTCTCACAGAGGCACCTTGCTGCTCCACACTGCTGGAAAGCGCTGTGGCCGGACCTGAAAAGGCTGCAAACAAGCAGAGCTGTAGGGGAGAAATGTGGGGGAGTGTCTGCCCTTCATCTCTCGGTTTTTAGAGCCTGGGAGCCAGAAAAAGGCATCCACATGTTGTGTTCGGACAGCCCTCAGCATCTACCTGCTGCTGCTGACGGCCGGCCAGGGACTGCTGATGTACAAAGGTAATGCTGCAACCTCACCATGGGCTTGGCATCAAAAGAGAGCTTTGCTGGGTGCTCCTGGGGGCACGGGCAAGCAGGAATGAGCACACAGATCTGAGCCCTCTGAGGGGGCACAGAGGCTCCTCCGCACACCGCCAGGCAAAGCAGCCACTGCAGGGAACGATTTGCACACCCTGTGTGTGTGCTTTGCATTTGCAAAAGCACTCCCAGCTGCACTCCTGGCTGCAGCAAGCACTGGCACATGAAAACCACCTCCCTGGGTCAGACAGAGGTGGTCTTTATCCCCCAGTGTCCCCCCCAGTTGCTGAGGAACTGCTCTGCCAAACAACCATTTCCTAGCCAGACCGGGCAGTGAACATTCATTACATGGGCTTTTTGTTTCCTCAGTATTTAAGATGCAGGGACAGATATTGAAACTTCAAGAGCAAAATGCCTCCTATACAGAAGAGATTCAGGAGAGCCTCTTTGGCCAAAAATCGGCCTTGTTGAAAAGCTCTGCTGGGAAGGACTTTCTCATGAGACATGAAGAAAGCTGGAGGAGAAGCTTAGAAGAGGAAATCACCATCATTAAAAGCAACAATGCAAACCTGATGATGAGGATGAAGAACATCACCGTGATTGCAGGTATGGCTCTCCATGCTGGCTCTGCAGCAGGGGCACCTGGCTCCTCTGCATCACCAGCAGTTTAGATGATCCAATAACTAGGGCAAGATTTAATCTTCCTCTCAGTTATTGATGTCCTTGTGCCCAGGACTGGAGTCAGCTCCAGACCAGGGAGCACCTATAGGAGCTGGAGCACTGCCTTGTGCAAACCCTCAGATCCCCTGCAGCTGTACATGTAGCTCTGGGCTCCTCTCCCCTCCTGTGACTTGTAGATTTGGACTCTAGGTGCCCTCCAAAAGGGTGGTGTCTCCAGCCCACACCTCAAGCCTGTCAATCCCATACTGCAGTGTTCCTCACTGACTGCTGACTACTGAAAAATACCCATTAAATATTTATTTCAGGGCCTCCTGGACGCAAAGGAGATCCTGGTCTACCAGGTATGTTGGTAAATAAGCCACAACTTCTCCTATTTTTCTCTTCTTCTTTATTTCATCAAAGAGACCTTAAGTGAGGATTTGGGATTTCAGCCTCCAGACCTTACCCAGTGTGCAGACACCCATGCCCTGGTGATGAGGAGACCTGCTGTACCTTGTCACTGATCCTCCAGGAGCCTTGGCTAGCCCACAGAGTGCTCCCACAGAGGACAATGCCCACCCTGTCCTAGGAAAACATTGCCACAGACTCGGGAATGAACTGGCTGCAAGTTCTGCCCTCCACCACCATGCACGAGCTGCTGCCCTGGGTACCTGGGGTTTGGGTAGAACCTGCCACAGGAGGTACACATCTCCAGACTGTGAGGGTGCAGCAAGTCCTGATCTAACACTGGCTCCACTTTGAGCAGAGGTTGGAGCAGGCAACAGTTTCTATAATCCTGCGATGATGATCTAAGATGCAACCCTTTTTAGGTCAGGCCTGTAACTCATCCATCCCTACTTCTTGGCCACAATGATGAGATTTTCTGAAGGAAAAAAAAAAGTTAAAAATTGTGTTTTCATATCTTCCTGGCTTTACTTACGACATTGAAACAGCACCTCCTGCCAAGCAGTGTTATTACACATCAGAGCCCCATCGTTCAGTGCGTTTCCATGAAAGATCTCCCCAATAGTCCCCATGAGCTGGGCTTGGCAGGAAGACAAGCTGGCCCCTGCCCAGCTGAGCACTCAGCTGAACTCCAAGGACTTTGCTCAAATGGTTGTGCTGGTCCCTGCCAGCTGAAGATTGGCCTCACTGGTGACTGAAATTGTGTGAGCGAAGGATGATTAAAAAATGTGTCTCTTCTTCTTAGCCATTACTGTGAATAGATGATGTGTGTCAGCTGATATATGTATTTTACATCCCAGGGTTACAGGGACCACCAGGGACAAAGGGAGACCAAGGTAAGGCTTTTCTGGCACCTGAATTACTTCTGTGGATGAACATAAAGTGGCTTTATGGATGATTTTATGAGCAATCTTGTCCTCAGCCAAGGTGTAAGTGAGTAAGAATGTCATTGGAGCTGAAGGAAATAGGCCTATGTAAAGATAATGTGAACAAAAACAAAACTTAGCTGGAAAAAAGTCTTATTTTAAAAGTCAGTGTACAACAGTCACAGTGGGCCTATTTCCCACCTCAAGTGCACAGAGAGTGGAGTTTGGCTCATGCTCACAGCTGTGGGGGGGGGTCCTGCTGCTGGCATTCACTGGACATGGCACCCCATGAAGCATCAGAAAAATGGTGCTGTCCTTGCAGGTGTACATGGACCCAAGGGTGAGAAGGGGAGCAAAGGAACTCCTGGTCCTGCTGGCCCAAGTGGTGGTCCAGGAGTGAAAGGAGAAAAAGGAGAGCTGGGGCTTGCAGGTAAGACTTCTTCACTGTCTCAGCATTTTTAATGTTCTCACACATATTCATTTTTAAACTCAGGAAGTCTTCATAGGTTAGTATTCAGAAAAATCCAAGCAGCCCCAAGGATGGTTTGCCAGTCAGTGAGGGAGCTGGATAAACTGGACATTTGATCTGATCTGAAGGGGTTTAATTGCATGTCATGCTTCAGCAAATCTCCCAAAGGAGGGCTGGGAGAAGGGGCCATGCAAAATGTTGATTCTGCACCACAGAAGTCTCTTTACAGAGTGACCTTTGTCTAATGAAAGCCACAGATATTCAGTTATCAGCCTATCCTAGATTAAAGCAGTGATGTTTGCAGTGGGATTTCCATGGTATAAAATAATGCAATATAATTTAAATGCACAAGCATGTGGATGTTAGTCCTCATTTTAGTAGAACCTCTTTCTGAGAGCTTTACATCTTACATAAGCCTGGCTTTTTACACCTGATGTAGAAGAGTTATGCAAAGTGTTTCCCCCACGTGACACACGTTATGGATAGCTGTTACTCAGTGGTCTCCCATGGGCTGGAAGCAGGAGAGGAAAAGAAAGCAGGTGATGAGTGTGGTGCAGAGCAGTGAGGACAGTTGGACAGGTTGATAAGAGCCCCCTCAGGTCTTCCATCAGATCCTGAATGCCCCAATGCTCTCATTAGCACAAGATACTCCAGAAGAGAAGAGTGACTGTAGGAGGAATACCGAAAGGCAAGGACTTTGGGATAATTCTGGAGCAGAACGATGAAGGAGATGTAAGTCTTCACATGAGACACCTTCAAGTAATTCTGCTCTTTTGGAGCATGCTGATCACCTGTTCAGAGAAGAGAAGGTTAAGAGGAGGTGACAGAACTCTCTGGAAGTGCAGGAGTGGAATGTGCTGCCCTGTATCTCCACAGCATCTAGCAGAAGGGAAGCATTCAGACCACAGTAAGGGATGCTTAACTACATTCCAGCAGCAGGGATAGTTTTGGAATAGATTGGAGAGCTGTCATGGCACCACTAAAAGCCTTTAACAGCAGGCCAGACAAACATCTGGCCAGAGAGGCTGACAGAGCCAGAGGTGGATCAGACAGACCAGCTCTGTCCTCCTACAGCTTTATGGTGACAATGTCACTGAATGGTCAGTGCAGGTGTGAGGCCAAACCATGCTACTGGTGTGGCCAGGCAGAGGTGCTCCACAGGCTGCAGAGACAACAAATCTGGTTTTTAAAATTTACACATGTGTGCTGTGCTGTTTGATAGGTCCCCAAGGACAGAAAGGTGACATGGGCATGAAGGGAGACCCCGGGAGCCAGGGACCCATGGGTCCTAAGGGACAGAATGGACTCCCAGGACTGCCAGGTCTCAATGGTAAGTGCAGAGGACACTGTGACACACAGGGTGCAGGGCCACCCCAGCTGAGGGGCTGGGCTAAGCCTCATTAGCACTGATGCCAGGATGTCATTACAGGTAGCTCGGGGAATCCTGGACCTCCTGGGCCAAAAGGAGAGGCAGGTAAGCAGTACAGAAGGTGCAAGTTCTTGTGGAGGCATAACACTGATCTCCTTCATATGGTGTTTCACGACAAGGAAAACTGCAGCTGGTCTAGACCCCAGCATGGGTGAGAGAAGATGATGGTTAGATGAAGAAACTATGCCAACTTTTCTGTGTCATCCAATCTCATCCAGCAGCCTTGGCTGTCTCATCTGGGTCCCACTCCCTGTGCAGGAGGCTGAGAGGGGAGGAAGCGTGCCCTCCTTCCTGACGTGTGTGCACACACAAGGACAGAAATTGTCTGCTCTTTTAGGGAAGAACTTGTGCATTTCAAGGGTGGCACTCAGCCAGGACCTGGTTCCATGCAGCCTTTCACTCCAGATCATCCCTCACTGCATTGCTAAGATTAGCACTGCCAGGATTACAATTTGGGGACAGCCAGTGCTTGTTTTGCCTTCATAGGCTCAACTCAGTGCGCAAGGGCTGGTGATAGAGCTGTCTGTCTTTTTATCTCCTTCATGTGCTGTGTTGCATTTCATTTGTGCCGCTTTCACTCAACCTCAAGGTGCAACTGGACCACATGGACCTCCTGGAAGCCCTGGCCTTGAAGGCAGACCTGGTCAGAAAGGGGAGAAGGGGGAGCAGGGCCCCAAAGGTAGCCCAGGTACAGCCCTGCTCAAACCTATAACTCACTGACCTACTCTGGCCTCACTTTGTGTGGTGGGTTCACCCTTACTGATCTCTTTTCGATTTCAGGAGCACAAGGCATTGCTGGACCCAAGGGTGAACAGGGAGGACAAGGAATAGCAGGTAAAGGAGAATAAAACAGGTTTTGGGTCAACAACATACATCATGCAGACACCAGGAAGGGAACTACACCACCAAGAGGAGATCTCTTGAGTCTTCTTGGACCCTCAATGCATGCCAGGATGCCATGGTGGGCTGACTGCTCACCAGAGGGTTGTTTCTGCCATCTGTAATATGCACGAGAGGGTGATGGTGCCTAAATTTTTGTATAAATTGAAAATGCACAAAGAAGCAGTTTAAGATGAACTTCAGAAGAAGATGTTTTTCCACTGCTTGTATTTTCTTTTTGGACATGTTCTGCACTGAGTAAGATGTGAAATAAGACACCTGTTTCAAGTAGTGAAATATAAATATAAATATAAAATTCAGAACTATAAATACAGTGTAGACACCAAAACTAGATGAGTTGAAATCAATTGCAAATATTAGTTTGCATAAACTCTTATAAATGTATAAGCATCAGTTTTATAAATGTTTGTTTGTTTGTTTTGATGATCTCAGGACCTCCAGGGCAAAAGGGAGCAAAGGGAGACCAGGGCCTACCAGGTAAACTCTTAGAGCATGATTTATTCTGATGATGCAAAGAACATTAGGTGCCACATGCCACTGTTCTGCATCAGTGTGAAATGTTTGTCATGTCCTTTCCCTGGGAAGGGACAAAGGCAATGGCTTTTTTGCTTTCCACCCAGGTGCCCCAGGCCCAGTTGGTCAAAAAGGAGCCAAGGGGGATTATGGCACTCGGGGTCTGAAAGGAGAGCCAGGACTAAAAGGAGCCAAGGGAGACACTGGATTAACTGGTAAGGCTCTTTGCCACAGGGTCTGTGGCGCTGATGGCACGTTTGGATTTGGGACTGTAGATCACAGACCACCACAAGCTGCTCTGGGGTGTGTTTTCAGAGGTGATTTGCAGGAACTCAACAGCCAGAGGAACATGCAGGGTGTCACTGTACACCCTGGGAGGTGTGCTAAAAGACATGCAAGTACACAGATGCATTAGATTCTCTCAAATCCCTGATTTCACAGAAAACATGTTCCTCTTTGCTTTGTTCAGAGCCATCAGAGACACCCTATCCCTGGGATAAATCCCATGTAAACACAGCACTCAGGAACATGGAATAGTGAAGCTATTGGAAACACCTAGCAGTGATGCTATTTAAATACACCTTGCTAACTGTAGGACACAAAAGTTGTTCAAAAGGGCCAACACTACAGCTACTCTTCATCCTTAATCCCCCTCCCTTCCAATCACAGACTGCTTCAAAAATACATAAGACCTGTAGTACAAAAAAAAACCAACAAACAAACAGTTGTTATAACAGGCTGTGGGAAGCAAACAGTGCTCCAGATGCCTTTGTTCATTTAATTGTTCACACAGAATAGTACAAGAATCCTCAGAAATTAAATAAGATTCTAGATTCTATGATGATCACTATGATCACATCCATGATGATCACTAGATTCTACGTGGGGCTTCTCCATGCACTCCTCCTCTGGAGCTTTGCATCTGGAAGATGGAAAAAGTGTAACTGGACTGGTCCCAAGCCAAAGACTGCCCTCTGGGTGAATCTCATCTCCTGGTCCCCAGAAGGAGACAGCAATCAGTGGTTTCTGGAGGTAGCTTTGGAGGAAAGAGCTCACTGGGTTTTTTCAAACACCCCTGCCCTCAAGACCAAGATGCTCCACAGAAATGTGGAGGACTGCTGAGAGCACCTTTCTGCTCTCCCTGGAGATCAAATCCCAGGATGTAGGTCTTCCTGACAGTACTTTGGGAGATACCATGCCTGTTTCTGGAGATCCTGAAGTCTACCAGAAATGTCATTTTACAGGTAACAGTGGGAATGAGATACATTTCCCACAAGTGAGTGAATATATGGGATTTTGAAAGTGGCTCTTTTCTTGGGTCACACACTGGGAATATTTCCCTGTATGTTATCCTACTTTTCCTGTCATGTTCCTTTTACATACCCTTAGTCACTTCAGGATGTTCATTTTCTACAAGGGGAGCCTGCACATCTCTAACACATGCAAGTATTCAGAACTAGATAATAACCAGATTTTTCCACAAGCAACTGTCAAATGTTCGCTTTTCTAATTTGGAACAGGTTCCATGGGAATGAAAGGCAGCAAAGGTGAAAAAGGAGAAGGTACTGGACTTTTACTTTTTCTCTCATTTGCCTCCTGGTATCAGAGCTACCTGAGATCAGGACCAAAATACCCCTCTGCTCACACTGGTTAACCCACAGCACAACTAACAGAGCCGAGGAGTCTGTGCTCTGAGCTGCAGCCTGGTGTCTCCAAATGCAGGGGGGGCTCTTGAATTGTTTGGATTTGAGCTACCTGTAACCTCTGGTCCCACCCTGGAGAGGGGAACATCCCTCTGGTTTGGGTGGTCACTGCTTCTGTCTGTCAGTGTCTTTTTCCTTACGCCTGCATGATCCATAGAGTCATTTTTTTTCTCCTCTGAACTGTCAGTTGGCATGAGTAATTTTGTACGAATCGTGGGAGGAGACAGGAGGGGCCGAGTGGAAATCTTCCACAAGGGGACCTGGGGAACAATATGTGACGATGGCTGGACCACCCGAGAGGCCGGCGTCGTCTGCCGAATGCTGGGATTCAACCGCGCCGTCACTTCCTTCACAGCATCACCAGGTGAGCCCACAACAGCTTTGCACCTCCCCAGGCCTGGCTCAGTGGTTACACACACCCAGAAAGCACCACAGCAAGGTCACCCACACGAGGTGATCTCCTCAACAGAGCAGGCTTGGATGCTTGGATCCCTCTTGGGATGAGGCAGCTGCATGTCAAGTGCTGCTTGAGCTTGATTTCCAACAAGCCAACCACGCAACCCAACACACACCCACTATCTACTGGGCCCTCTGTAGCAAAAAAAACCCACAACAAAACATATTCCTTTTTCTCCCATCCAACAGTTTTTTGTTTGTTTGTTTAATCTTCATAAGGTACCGGGCAAATTTGGCTTGACGACGTAAGTTGCAAGGGGAGTGAAATTACAATTACGGATTGTAGCAAGCGCGACTGGGGTTCACATAACTGCAACCACAACGAGGATGCTGGGGTGGAGTGTGTTTGATGGGACACTGAGTCTCTGCTGGGAGCTGCTGCTGCCTCTGCTCTCCATGGAGCTTTCCCTCATCACCCACACCCAATTTCATCAGGCTGTACTTTTGTGCCTCTTCAGCAGGTCATAGAAATATTGACAAAAAGAAAGTTGAATTTTTCACAGATCAATAACAGTTGCAAGACCCACAGGTAACCTGAAACATCCCAGCTGTCACAAAACAATTGGAGCTCAGGCACATGAGCCAGGTCACAGCTTTTCCAGCTACCTGACATCAGCCCATCTGCAGGAGCTCACAAGTGTGTGACCTCCAAGTCCACAGGGGAGGGGATGGTCCACGTTGGTTTAGTGCAGCAGGAGAACAGGATCAGTGTGCAGAAACCTGCACTGGCTGCAGTTGAACTGGCTAGTCCATCTTCATCATGGTACAGTTGTGAACTTGAGCTTAAACCCCCCAGGGAAGTGCAATCACCCAAGAGAGCAGATGCTCAGAAATCACTGGGTGATCTCTCTGGCATGCAAATATAAATATTCTTCAGAAACAATGTTGATCACACATTAAAGTGCAAAAACCTGGGATCCAGGTGCTACCTTGGTTTAGCACAGCATTTGTTTTTGACCTTAGCTAAGTCCCTTGCCTTCTCTGTCAGCGTTTCCTAAGCTGTCTCCAGGAGCAGCACCCCTTGCTTATCTGGTGTATAAAGCTAAGATTTTTATGCCTTTAGAAATTAGATGCTCCAGTAAAGCAAATTAGTGACAAATAAAGAATATAGCAAAGCATGAATAAGCTATTGATTGTTATTAAATATAAATAAATAAATAAATAAATAAATAAATTTAAATAAATAAACACATGGTCGAATAGATTTAAAAAAAAAAAAAATATTCACACACACCTGTAGATATTAGGGAGAAAACATTGAACTGGGCTTTCTTGGATCCCATGTGACTGATGCAATTTTCGTTCAGTAAGTAAAGGTCTCCCTGCAAGGACACACATCCCGACGGGATGCCACGAGTGGGACTGCGGGATGAGCGGCGGGCAGGGCTCCAGGACCCGTCAGCCGCCTGCGGGCATCCCTCCCCATCCCTGCCGCGGGGATAAGCGCTTATCTCAATGCCCCTTGCCGGCACTAAGGGGAGCTCAAGGGCCGCCAAGCCGCTGCGGGAGAGCCGCGGCACCGGGCCGGCCCGGAGGCTGCCCCTGCCCCGCTGCCTTCTCCCACGGAGAACCGGGCATCCTTCTGTGCATCCCTGTCTGCTCCGCTCCCGTCAGAGCCCGCCCGGAGCGCGGTGTCCAGCTCGGAGAGCCCGGCACAGGAAGGACAGCGAGCTGCTGGAGGGGGCTGCGAAGATGCTCCGAGGGATGGAGCGCCTCTCCTACGCTGGGAGTCTGGAGAAGAGAAAGAGCTCCTGGAGCACACCTTCCAAACACCTGCGAGAGAACTGAGAGGGATTTTTGTCAAGGGCATGTAGTGATAGGACAAGGAGAAATTCCTTACTGTGAGGGTAGTGAGGCACTGGCACAGGTTGCCCAGAGCAGCTGTGGATGCCTCATCACTGAAAGTGTTCAAGGCCAGGCTGGATGGGGCTTTGAGCAACCTGGTCTAGTAAAAGATGTCCCTGCCCAGGGATTTGAAACTAGATGACCTTTAAGGTCCTCTTCAACTCAAATCATTCCATGATTCTAGGATCCCAGGAGTGGGAAGGCAGTGACGGCCACAAAGGCCTGGCAATGCATCCAGAGTGTGCCTGTGATGTCCCACCTGTGTCGTGGGAAAGGACTAAAATGTATTTTGTCCTGTTGAACAGCTGACAGCACACACACTGAGAGTGGGGTGCCTGGTTTGAGGGAATGAGGGAGGCCATGGTGGTTTCACCCCTTGGTAATTGCAGCACGGGTCAACCAATCATCCAAGAAAGGAATTCTGCAAAATAAGAGCAGATGGCTTTAGGGTTTTGTGATGCAGCATCTTGTGCCTGATGGTTTGTGAGAGACTGCTGGGCAGCTGTGACACTTGTACAGGTCTTGCTCCCCACTCTTTAACAGCTAGAAACACAATTTTTGTGGTAAACCCTCAGATTTTGCCAGCATGTCAGAGGTGTCCCCTTGGAAGGACAGAGGAGGGACAGCTGCACAGCCCATCCCCAGCCTCACCCCTGTGGGGGCAGGACAAAAGTCCCAGCAGTGACATTTGGAGCCTGAAGCTCAGCACTGGGATCCCTGTGCAGCAGGTTTGGAGGGCACTCATGCCTCACATGTTCACTTCTCCAGTCTAAGAGAGGGCCCACTGGGGCAGGAGGAGTGCCACAAGTCACCGTGGGATGTTTGGTGAGCAACAAAAAACCCTTTTGTATCTACAGAAAGGGGTAGCCCTGAGATTTGTAGGTTGGTTCACAGGACCAACCCCCTCCCTCCCAAATACCCAGCTCCAGCTGTTCCACCCCAGCTTCAAAGTCACCCAACCATCCTGCACTGCCCTGAAAGAGCTGCCTGTGACAGCCAACAAGGAGTGCCACAGCTTTGCTTATCATTCATGCCCAGCACCAATTAAAAAGACTTGGTTAAGCAAAATGCAATTACACTGTCATGGATAAAAGGAATACAATTAATTAAAATGGAACACTTTCCCTTAGGAATGATGTTATTTCCAGATGCTCTCATCCCCGTTCCTGACCATTCCTCGTGATCTGAAGAGATTTGGGATGAATTGGAGTCTTTTGGGTAGTTTTGTCCTATCTTGCTGGCTCACATGTATTTATGAGGTAAGTTAGCAAAGACCCTTGAGGACACAAACCTTTTCTGGAGCCCTAAAACAGCATTTCCAATGTATCTGACACTACCTTTCCAAGAAGATTAATATTTCATAGAGGCTATCTGGTGCCAAGCTGACAGTTTTTTCCTTTTGGGGAGAAAACTGAGCCTTCTGTCATCTCTGAAGGAATGGGGACCAGCCAGACACTGTGGGATATATGTGTGGCTGGAAATATTTTCCAGAATTCACAGGGAAGCAACTGAAGTGAAGTTTCCCATCTCAAGCCCCACAGGAAGGGAGAGAAGCTGAAGAGCAAAACGTTTACCAGATATAAGTCAGTTCTCCAGGTTTCCAAAGCCTGAAGTTTATGCTGAATGCATCATAACACACCTCCTTAGCAAAATTATTGATGATTCCAGCTGCAAAGGTAAAAAAGGCAACGAATGTGTTTAAGACATCGTATTAAAATATGTAATAAATGAATTAGTTTTCTGCATTACATTCATATGACAGGTAACAACTTTAATACACATGCAAGCTACATCTAAAGCTTAAACTCAACTCATCATATATGGGTCAATGATTGTATTTTCATTCCTCTCTTCTGAAGTCTTCTGATGTTTTAGATCACATCACCACAAATCTGCCAGCACATTTCCTCGTTTTTTCTGTTAAACATCACAGTGGAGGGCAGCATCTGGCCTCAAAACCCTAAGACTTTTTTTTCAGTCTCACTTGGTTTCAGAACTGGTCAGGTTTTTCTTGGTTAACTTTTTCCCACCAGCATGGTCCAGCAAAGGTCCAAGCATCCAGGGCAGTACACAAGCCCAAGCTGAAAGTGTTTCTGATCCTGCAGAGGAGCCAGTTTGGCTGTCACAGGCACTGGCAGGATCATGCACTGATGCAGGCAGCTGCTCTGCTGTGACACGGGGCTGATTTTACCCCAAAGTGCTTAAACACACTGTTAATGGTAGCTCCAAGCGATAATCCATTTATTTCAGTATTTGTCTTTTTCAAATGTGACCTAAAATCTATAAGTAATTAGTTATTGTACGGGCTACAGTGTTGCAAAATGCTTCCCTTCATTTTTTATTCTGACTCTGAACTATAACTCCACAATCATTCTAGTCACACCAGCCTTCAAAGGTCTCAATGGGGAGGAAGGGGGGCTAACTCCCTAGTATCTTTGAGATTTACAAGAATATTTGATGATTTTCTGGGGATTCAGTGTGAGACAGGGAAAAAAAGTTTTGCAGGCAGAGAAATTTATGCTTCCAGTTCAAAAGGAAAGACACATCCAAACAGAGAAATATTTAAATGCTATAATGCTAAATAAACATTGCTATTCAACAGCAGTCTTTGTCTTTTGAATCCTAGGTTAAAACTACTTCACAGGGACTATAAACACTCGTTACCCTCCTTTGTTGGAGCTAAATGAATTTTAACCGCAGAAGTTCCAGAAGAGTTGCCTCCTAAAACTCCTCCCAAGTCACCTCAGTACCCCAGCAGAGGAAGGCAGGAGAGGACTTTGGGAGCTGTTAAATAAGGTGAATAAGAAAATAGTATACAAATTGTATTTATCCTGGATCCGCTCGTGATGTTTTGTATAAATGCTAACAGGTAAGTGGCGCTGTGAAGGTGCTGGTTCCACACCATCAGGGTATCAGCAGCAAAAGGAAGCACAATTCTGCAATGACCTTGCCTTAGGAAATCCCAACGGAGTCAAGGGATTCAGAGGGCTTTCAGCTCAGGCCATAAATCACTCAAGATATGAATTACTGCCTTATTAGAGCAGATTCATAACAGTAATTCTAGAGAAATCCACAATTAGTCTGATCTCCTCTGATAACATGCCAACAGGGAAAAAAAAATAAGTCACCTCCTACTAAGCAGAGTAGCTATTCAAAGGAACTGCAGCAAACTTTCACAGATGTTGAGGCCAGCAGGACCACTGTAATAATCCCATCTGATCTTCTGCGTGGTGCAGGGCAGAAAAACTCCCCCAGGGATTTCTACATCATTTTGAAACTGCAGCTTGTTTTCTAGGAAGGTGCCTTACCTTGGTTGAAAATTTTCTGAAAGCAGAGAAAACATCATATTCCTTAAAAAAACCACCACATTCTTGCCTTATTAATCAATGTGCCAGCTCTCTCCCAGTGACTCCACTCCCAGCCTGTGCTGGGACACCAGGAGCCAACTGAGGTCCTTGAGCCACCGAGTCCTGCTGCCTGAAGTCTGCTCAGGCAAGGCTTAGGAGATAAAATGAGTTTTCCATAACACAATTAACTTCACCTGGCAGGGAGAAGCCCACAACCAGGTTTTGGAAGAGCTACATACTGTTCCAAGCAAGCAGCACCTCTAAAGGGATGTTAATGCCCTTGCCAGAGTTCAGAGAAATGAGGGATGTGCAGCACGTGCCAAGATCAAACCAGAGGTGACCTTGGTAGTTTTACTTCTGCTCAGCATCTGAAAGGGCATTTCTGGAAGGCTTTTGCCATATTAGCTGTGGCTGACATAAACACTGGGACTCTGCTTTTGCAGTTGTTCTGATTTTAAAGATGTTTGACTTTACAGAGCAGCGATAGAAGGAGCTCTTTGGGAGTAGAAGGCTCTCACCACACTTCTGAGGCCCTCAGACTCTTTTCTGGGTAGAAATGAGATCAGACTAAACTAAAGTGGCACTGTTTGCATGAGTAACAGCTAATCCAAATTACCCAGGGCTGAGAGATGAGGATCCCAGGGCTAAAAGAACAAGGGTGGTTTTTTCCACACATGGGTAAAGACTGTTGACTCAACTTGCAGGGCTATAAAATTTCTCCAGTAACAAGCAGGGACAGAGTCCTGTAGCAATGCTGCAGGGAAGGGAAATACCCAGTCTCTGAAAATCCACTTATTTCAACCAGACTGAAAGAGCTACACAAGAATATAAATGGTTCTGGCTGTGGTTAAGGGGTAGATGAGAGAAGGAAGAACACGGTTTGCTTCTCCTGTGTTTTTACTTTAAAACTAAGATTAAGAGTGAGGAAGTCCCCTGCTTCCAGTTTATATCCTTTAGAAGCCTTTTTGAGTCCCCCTGTGCAAGCTGGCATGAAGAGAGCAGAAGAAGCTCTTTTCTGGACACAGTGTTCTGGCACAATCCAACATCACACATCATAGACTGGGAAATGTGAAAAAAAAAGTCACTTTTTCAACATTTTCCTTTTGTTGCTCCCAGATGCACAGTGCCACTTCCCATTACAGGCCAGCATGTCAGTTGTGACCTGCTCAGGGGAGACGTGCTGTGACCCATGGGACAGGCTCAGCACCCTGAGGATGTGAGGGTAAGATGTACAGTCTCAGTAAACATGTGGGGCCCAGCTCAGTGAGGGGTCCTGAGCGATGAGACTTCAGCAAAAAGCCTCCAAGCATCACCCAGCATGGGAGATGAAGCAGAGAGCTGTGACCTAGGTCACTTCTGCAGCTGGTATAAATCAGCATCGCTCTGCTGATAACTGGGGAAATACATGGATTTGTTTCTGCTGATAATTCAGCCCTATTTTGATATGTTGGGGTTTTTTTTTGCCCAGCTCTCTAAAACACTGCTTAGCTCCTGTTGTGTGTGCTGCCCAGCAGCCTGGGAGGAAGGTGAGAGACCCTGCAGGAGCAGTGAGTCCTTCCTCAAATGCCTGGGTGACTGGAAAAGCATGCCCAAGGCTAGAAATCCTGATGTTTTCTAGCGCAGAAAACAGTAGGGACTCTTTCAAAAATGGTTATTTAAACAAGGCATTTTAAATTGAGCTGCTCTGATTATTAGAAAGCACAGTAATTTTCAACCACATGCCACAAAAGGATTATAAAACTGCCGACAACAGCATCTCATCAACAACTCTGGTTGCAACTTTCTCCCAACTTGACACTTCTGCAGTTTAACCCTAATTATTGCTGCTTGCTCTATCATGATGGATGTAGTCCCAAACCATCCCTCCTCTCTGTGCCATCAAGCTCTCAAGGATTCTGACTCCTTCTCCTAATGTGAAGAGATGAAATGGGTTCTGGCAACAGGAGATGGGAAGTTGGAAAGCTAAAATTTTGTTGAAGCATAGAAGCAAGTTGTGTAGAGCTTTCACCCAAATTACTTTAAAGAGACATATTTCATAGAATCACAGAATATCCTGAGTTGGAAGAGACCCACAGGGTTCATTGAAGTCCTGCACAGGACCACCCCAAGGATCATACATGAGCCAGAGAGCATTCTCCAAGTTCTGGAGTTCCAGCAGGATTGGTGCTTCCAGAACCCAAGCACCCTCTGGGAGAGGAGCCTTTTCCTAATATCCAACCTAAGCCTCCCTGACACAGTTTTATGTCATTCCCTCAGGTCCTGTCACTGGTCACCACAAAGCAGAGATCAGTGTCTGCCCCTCCTCTTTCCCTCCCAAAGCTCTCTTGTAGACTGCCATGAGATCTCCCCTCAGTCTCCTCCTCTCCAGGCTGAGTAGACCAGGGGACCTCAGCTGCTCCTCGGATGGCTTCCCCTCAAGTCCCTTCACCATCTTTATTGCCCTTCTTTGGATACTCATAAACAGTTTAATATCTTTCTTATACTGTGGTGCTCACATTTGGAGAGAAATTCCTTCTCCAGTGTAGAAGGGCTTGTTCCCCAGCTAACATCAAGTACCACAGCCTATCTAATGAAGTATTTGTGAGTCCATTCCCTTATCTTTAGATAGTTTAGTTTTAGTTTTTCCCTTCTATTCAGTTGTACATCTTCTGCTCTTTAGCTCTAACTGTTCCAAGATGTTCATCTGATATGAATTTACAAATCAGATGATAGCCATCATTTTCACATTAAGGAGGAAAACTCATGTACTGTTTCAAAGGCTTTAACTCTTAATCTGTTTTCAGACCTGTATGTACTGCTCTGTCCATATTTCTGCCTTTTAGTTTCCAAATACTCCATCTTTTTCAAACAAGATCATGGTAACTGGCAGTATTTGAAAACACTGATAGTGTTGATCAGCAAATCTTGTTGAATTGAGAGAAACCCAAACTCGTCTGTCTTGCATGACAAACAACTGATGCCAAATTAGCCCAGCTGACACATTGAGGTATGGAGCAGAGAGCATGCCTCTAAGGCCTTGAAGGTTGGTTAAGACAGAAAATGTTTTAATCACAGCTGAGAAAGGAAGAGATCACTGTCAGATTTGGATAGGCTCAGTCAGGTGCTCAGCTGGAGTAAATAAACTCAACTCTGTTGAGGTCAAAACTGTTTATACCCACAGTTAGTTTTCCTGAATGAGGTGAACATGTAAAATCCTTTACTGAGTCATTTTCAGCAAGCTTGAGCACTACAATTCTCTCTAAAATCAGGAGGAATGAGCAGTCTGAGAGAGGACCCAAGTTATTGCAGGCTATGAGTAGCTGTCAAGGGAAAAATGGCTGCAAATCAAAGAATACAAAGTTCTTATCCATTAAATGCACAGATTAAATGTATATAGCTGAAAGGAGCTCATTCTTCTTCCTTTGTGTGCTTGATGCAGCGGGAGTGTTTATCCTGGCAGCAGCACTTCAGGTGAACTGGAATAAATCAAATATGTATACACTGGGTCTGAGCCATCCCATCTGCCTTTTGAGGGTTGCTGAGAGGGTTACCTGGCAGGTGATATGATCAGTACCTGGATGGAAAGAAGTTCAAAGATGAGGGGAGCGTCCAGCTTTCAAAATGGCCAGAGGAGAAGAAAGACTAAACTGACTCCATAGGAAAGAGCAGAAATGCAGGGAACCTCCAAGAGAACATCAAAATCCCACATTATTATGAAAACAAAGGGATATTTTCAGGAAATTAGGGATTAGAAATTAGAGTCTGTTATTCAGAAGTATTTGTAAACACAATCACATCAAATTTAAGGAAAAAAGAAAGTTCATATTGTCACTGAAACTGCAGGAAAAACAAAAACTCTCCAACATTTTAGTGCTAGGGAATCAAGGTATTACTTTATTCTGGCCAGGATGTGCAACTTAAATTATTTCACCTACACATAGCCTGGGTTGTGCAGAGAAAATCATTCCATGACATGAATTTTACCAGATTTTTTCAGACACTTAAAAGAGTCAAAACCCACAGAAATTCATTGGTTCAATGTCCATTGGTCCCAAGTTACACAGTTCTTAGTATTTGGTTTCCTACTGGTTACAGATCTCTTCACTTTCAGTGTTAATTCGGTTCTCACTCTTGGTTCTTTTATCTCTTTTCCCAGAGGAGATCTCTGACCATGCCAGGGGTGATGTTTGGAGCTGATGGTCATTGATGGTCATTATCTTCTGTGTACCTTCTGTGTTACCCCCAGTGTGTTGAGATGTTAAGCTCATCATGCCTTGAGGGATGAAACAGTCCTTTGAAAAGAAACTTAAAATTCCTTTTACCCCGGGGCAAAGGCAAACAAAACCCCTGAATAAAGTTATATTTTAAAAAAAAATTAAACTTGGTATCTTTTCCAACAATATCAAGTCTAAAAAATCTTGGCACAGCAGATATGAGAACTGGAGCAGCAAGAGACTCTTTTTGTGAGCTTAAAAAAAACCCCAAACTCAAGATTGAGACAAAATGCATTTTTTTTTTCTGTTTTCTTACCAAATTTAAAAGCAAAAATATTACCATTTCTAGGGAAAGTGAGTGTTAAAGATTTCACCAAGTTTGCATCAATTTACAGTAATTTAGAGGTGGTCCCAACAAGTGAGGAAAGCAGCCTTATCTATCCCAGGCAGAAGTGGCCAAAAAAAGGAGTTCAGCCCATCAACTCTGTGTTTGTGCCACTCAAATTTCATCCTAATGTGCCTTTACCCAACCTGCCAGTAAGCACTTCTGAGCATCCCAGCTAATTTCTAGAAACTTTCTCAATGGTGACCATCTGTCATTGGGAAAACACAAAAAGGGGGATTAGTAACAGACTGGCAGGGAATGCTGGAAAACTGGCAATATATTTTACTGAGTACAGATGTAAACACAATGAGGATATTGTTTTGAAATTAAAGGAAGAGCAGGAAATTTTTCAGCGCTCTCCTGAGTTTGTTTGTTGGGGATTTTTTTTTAGCCTCGCCACATCAGTGTGAAATAAAGGCTGGCAAGTGGAAGGACTAATAATAGGGCATAAATGTACTATTTTGGGGAGATTCCCCTGGGGTCTGCTCCCCCTCCCTTACTGCTCAATTGCCACCATTACTGCACGTGAGGTGCATGTTTATGCTGCTGCTGAATGCATGCACAGATGCATCTCTGTTATCCTTAGAAGCACAAACTGCTTTCTCTAACAAATGCATTGCCCAGTGCACAAACACACCTAACGAGCTCCTTCTGCCTTGTTTGTTGGAATATGGCACCTTCTGCTGAGACTAAGATAAAACAGAAAGAGCACGGAAACCTCCTAGAAAAGCTAAATGGGGGGACTTAATTGCCTCTGCAGTTTTGCTTCCAAAATTAAAGGGGAAAATGTTTTACAGATGAGAAGATTTTAAAGTGCGCCAATCACAATGAGAGGGATTTTTGTTTGAAATGCTGATGGTCGAGACATCTCCAGTGCCATGTTCATCACAGAAGGGGAAAATATTCAGAGAACTGCCAAAAATGTCATCCGGGGAGGGAACCTCTCCCCAGATCTTGTCTGTGCTAATAAGAATTTCCTGGCACTTTTGAAGGCATCTTCTGCTGAAAACAGTCCTTCGAATTCCCTCGGTAAAGGGAGACACACTCTTTGGCTGGTGTGAATCCATATACTGCTGCTCCTGCTAGCATCAAAACATCATTAAAATCACAGCCTGAGAGGCATTAGTGCAGCAGGAGAAGCCTCTGGCAGCCTTTGGCTGGAGGCTGTGGCTTGGGAAGGGGTCTGGAACTGCTGAAACACACACAGGGGACAGTGGTTTTGCCCCAGAGTGAGGCAAAAAGCACGAGGGTAAATCTGCGATTAGAAGGCCAGTGCTGGGCAATGAACATGATTCACAGGAGTGGAGGCTGGCTGGGATTGCTCCCACATCTCTCCACTCCCCTCCTTCATCAGTACTCTTAGGGATTAGCCTGGAGCTAACCAAAGTGATGGAAATATTTCACTGACTTTGACAGACTTTGGATCCAGCTTTTCACGACATTTTATCTTCTCCTACTATTCCAAAAGGTCCTACACGACAACCATGAGGCTGAGATTTTCAAGTCTACTCCCATCACTTTCAACAGAGACTTTTCTTCCACCTGCCGAGACAACCCCGAGCCACGCATGTTAATAATTAAATAACAGCTGAGCACCAGGGGAGGGGAAGTGACAAAGCTGCCAAAATCCTTTAGAGATATTTTGACAATCCACAGCCTGGAAAGATTTTAAATGAGGGTCTGGCCCCTTGTTACTCTCCCACTTTCTCCTGCGTATCTTTAAGCATCACACGGATTACGCATCATCCATCCCAGAGATGCGTATTGATGTCATAACAATATTTCCCACGCCGGACTACACAACACCGAGCTGCAGACACAGTGATTAACAACTGCTCTTGCCCCTGAACCTTCTGGACTCCCATCAAAGTAGGATTTGTCCCAATTAATCAAGCCCAAGCGTTCTTTGCTGCCGCGCTTGTCTGCACGGAGAAGATTCCAAACGTTCATCGCGGATGCTGAGCGCGGCTCTAACCTTTCGCTGGAGTCTGCCGGGAGCTGCTGCTCATTTATATACAAAGCACAGCAGGTAAAAGGGCAACTAAACATAATTTACCTGGAAGTGAGGTTAAAAGTGGTTTACCAGCTTGATGGTGTTTGGCTTGAGAAACAAGACATTAATTAACACCTACCCATTGATTAATATTGACCAGGTTTTTGCCTTGTGCTAGTTTTAAGCAGGTGATGTTTAAATTTATTTTTACTTAAGTTTTACCTGTACCAAGAATATTTTGGCTGAACTTTGACCAAACATGAGCTTCCTTCTGGCCTGACATCCTAACACAGAGATTGTACCTCCACTGAGGACTGTAAGCACTGCTGCTCCTGGAGGTATTCCTGCCCTCAGTGGGAGAGTGCCCCAGGACACCCTGATCCAGTACCACTGACATTAATGAGCCTTGTCACTGCTTCCAAATTCTCAGAGCCAAATCCTGCTGCCCACAAGGCTGGGACTTTATGACATGCTCTCCTTGCCTTGGGACCTGTGAACAATTTCACTGCAGGCATGTTAGAAAAACCCAGCATAAAGGCACAAATCCTCTGTTTCTTTGGAAGATGTCGTACTTATTTAGCAGTGGCATCCTCCCAGTGCCATTGCAGAAATTGCAGTGCACGGGGGGGTATTCATATGATCTCAGCACCCCAAGTGCCCTGATGACCCCACAGACAGAAGCTGGGCTATTTCACCCCAAATAGGAGAGAAGACCTGCCTCATGATTTGTGATTTCCCCTGGATGACTGTGACTTGACTAAAATATCCTTATTGCCAGGGTGGTCCTCTTGGAACAGTAATATGGTCCCGATTCATCCTCTGAAAGTTCTGGGTTTTCTTCTCACCCATCCATGGCACATTTAATTTGTCAATATGAGATACAAACAAAATTAAAGCCAGTTATTGATCCATCTGAGGCAGGAGGGAGCCTGACTTCCTGCAGTTAACAGATACAGAAAAAGGGGAAACTCTTTCCTGTGAATCTTTCCCCAAAAAAGGCAGTGTGAGGCCCAAACCTCACCCACAAGTGGGACCTCCCAGGTTCCAGGAGACCCCATTTAAAGGAGGGAGGTGATTCTGGAGCCATGGTGGGAGTACAAGCACCTAAGCCTGATCTTCCTCCACAAAGTGTCTCTAGGCACGGCCAAAGCCCATTGAAGCGGCTTCTGCAAAAAGCAGAGCAGTGGGAAAAGCCTTCAGGACGCAAAAACAAAGCCTTGAAGCTGTATCTGCCTTGGCAAGCCTTGAAATACAGACCTTGTTTTGTACCTTTTTTGTTGTTGTTGTTTGATAGTTTGTTTTGGTTTTTGGTGTTTGGTTTTTTTTGTCTTTAACTGTGTTTATTAAAAAAGGACCACTTTTGAAACTTGAAAGATCTTTTTCCAAATTGCCACAGTTTCTCTCATCCTCCAAAAATTTGAGTTTTCTGTTGACTTGAGTTTTCCATAAATAAAGACCCTCTGCAACTTTGAAAACTACTTTGATTCAAAGTTTTAAGAAAAACCTTTGAGGCATCTTACAGTCCTCGCCTAGAGGGGAGAATACTCATTTGCTTTTTGTCAGGGTGGAAAATGCTGACAGTGATGGCAGCTCCAGGAAAAATTAATTTTAATTTTTGGGCAATGAGGTGGTTTATTTTTTTTGTCCTGACAATTCAAAAAAATTTGTACCTAGGGGTTTATACCTTCAACTACAGAAATATTAAAGCAAGCATTTGTTTAAATTTACGCTATTAAAAGATTTCAATGTACTCAAGAATCAATCTGATTATTTTCTGTTCGCACCTCCCTGTTCAAAATGGGATGACTTTTCCCTCTGGAGTCATGCTGTTCACTTCAAGACTGACCGGTTATAGGACAAGTGAAATAATCCCAGCTGCTGCATGATTTTAATCAAACCAAACATTCTGAAAACAGAAAAATATACCAATCATTTTTTTTTAATGTAAAACCAGTACAGCACACACTGAGCCCACCAGTGAGACTGCTGGTTCAGCCACTGCTGATGGGCACCATTTTGCAAGTTTAGTTTTGTTTGCTTCATTGGATTGTTGGGTAGGTTTTAAGGATAGATCAAAATGACACATCTTGCCCATCACAGATCAATAACCTAACCTGTTCTTGGCCTGAGTTCTGTCCTCCTACCTCCTAACCACTGAACTAGAACAAGCATTAAAAATCAGTCCTGGCCCAAGAAATAAGCAGTAGACAGAGATCTTGCTCTGGGTCTCTTTGCAGAAGCACATTTTGTTCTCTATGCTCCAGAGCTCCCAAGAAAATATCATGGAAACCATTCTTCAAAATGTTCTTACTCAGCACATGAATAAATTGTAGCTCTCCAAGGCTCTTAACTCAGCCAAATCAGTCCCAGTTTTCATGGGAGCACAGGGCTACACTCATCAAGGAGACCCATTCCCCTGCCAGCATTCACTTGCTTGCCCCAAGCTGCTTTGACTGTGCAGAAGCTAAAAATAAAGTTGCAATGACTGTTTGCTACAGGAAATTAATAGTTTTCACTCTCATATTGCAGAGTGAGCAGGCCAGGTCAGCTCACAATCCCCCCCACCCCTATAAAAAAATACATTAAAAGCAGTAGATCTGCTAAGCCTTTTGTCCAGAGAGAGGCCAAGGTTTGGAATCAGTGCTCTGGCAGGGAAATACAGAAATCCTCTTTAGTCACCAAGAGACCTGGACACCTCTTTAATTACCCGTGCTGATCACCCCAGCAGCCTGGCCTTGTCTGGGTGCTCACCCAGGGCTGTGGGGGGCAAACATCCTGCTGAACCCCAGTCCCACATGCCCTTGGAGGTCGCCTGCCAAGTCTGAGCAGCTGCAGCCACTGCCAAAAAAACTTACTTTTCTGACACTTATTTTTTATGAACTTCTACAAGCTGCCGAGAAAGAGATTTTCTTACAGGGAGAGTTGACTGGAGCAGCAGGAAGACATGAAAAATGCCCATTCTCCCCCCACTTTCTCATTCATCAGTAAATTAATGAGAAGCATTTGCAAAGGACACAGGCACTGCAGCCCACGCTGCACGCTGAGTCTCCCCCTCCCACGTAACCTCACAGGTAAACAGCATCACCAAGGTCTGGCACTGTGACAAAAGGTACCCACCATGGCCAGAGCCAAGTCTTCAAGAACCACTCTTCAATTAAATTAAAAACATTTCTTGCAATAGCGTAATTCAGAGTCTAAGCTTAAGGGAGGATTTTTGAATGTCAGATAATCCATTCATTAAGACCCACCCTTGGTTTATTTCCTGCTATTCTCAGGTGAAAAACTTATACCCAACCTCTGCAGAATGCAGCTATATTGACTACAAACAGGATTACTTGCAGGAGCTTTTCATTTGTAAGTTTTCTGTGGAGCTTGAAGGTCACACATTAAAAAGGGCTACAACCTCCTTCAAAAAACAGCAAGGGAGAATGCATTACCTCTGCTGCTGCTGCTGCTGCTTATGCAAGGAAACAATAAATGCCTTTCTTAAATGGCATAAATTGAGCTGTGCTGAAAGGCTCAAATTGGTTATCTTATTTAAATGTCAGGTTGTTTGCTCCTGGGTGAGATCTGAGCTGCTCCACCATGACAGACAAGATTAACTCAACATCTCTGAAGCAGGAAGGGCCGGCTCAGAGCCCAGCACAGCTCGCCAGGCTGGTTAAAGCATGTCTGCAGGGACAGATCACTCCATCCCACACATGCAGCACTTTGCCACGTATAACCCAGTGATTTGAGTCTCCAGAAGTTGAGATTTGACATGACCAAGCCAGAAGGACCTTTGGCCACTTCAGTGATCCTTCTTGAGACACTGGAATTTGGAGAAGCCACTGCGCGCCTGCTGTGCCTGAACAAACGCAGGCAAATGTCAAATTCCTGCCCACACCAGATCCCCCAAGCCCTGCTTGGGGTCAGCAGGCAGCCTCACAGAGGTGACACAGAAGTCACCTGTCTACCTTGTTTCTGCTGGCAACAACTCCAAACCCCTCACAGGTGTGGTAGTGCTACAAAGACGAGGTGAGGTTACTTCCCATCTCTTTTCCCAGCCCTGGGCAGCACCAGTGATGTGCAGCACATGCCTGAGGGCCCCCTGCTCTCATCAGGGACACGGTGGAGCTTGCTGAGGAGCAAAATCAACTCACCTCAGTCTTGCCTCTGGTCTCTGCAGTAATTAGTTGTGCCCCAGAGGACCCCTGGTCCAAAAATCATACATCTGAAGATTCCTTTTATTTTGAATTAATTTTCAGATATTTTAATTGTCTCCTTCAACAGACTTCAATGACATCCCTCTTTTTTTAAAGTCTTAATTAAAAGCCAGGCTTTCAAAACTTAGAGGAATAGCAGTGGAAGTGTCACAGGGCTTAACCCACAGACTCTTAACCCACCACACACCAAGGGGGTTGATGATCTTTCTTTTTTAAGAAAAGAAGTTGATCTGTCTGGTCCACAAAATGTTTGCTTGGGACCAGAGGAGCCACCTGAGAGCAACTCCAGGAGGTTCATTAGTGAGCACACCAAATCACACCAACACACACCAAGTCAGGAGCTTCTTTTCCAAAATAAGCACCCATGACATGTACTGCTCCCTGACCACAAATCCTCTCCTACTAAGCTGAGAGCCACCCTCCACATGGCACCAGCAGGTTTTATAAGCCTGGACTGGTGACTAGGGCCATCTGCAATCCAGTTTTACCTACCATAATAACCTGCTAGTGTTACAACTCCTGGCCCTGTGGTATGTGCAGCAGCCACCCAGCTTGTGTTTCCTGGCTTGCATCAAAAAGGATGCAGAGTAAACTTTTCTTGGGACCAGCCATAACTTATGCACCTTCTGTGATTCCTTTTTCTCACTACTTCTGACATTTTGGTGTGTTAGCTTTATTCTGCACTATTACAACTCCTCCTCTCAACTGTGGGAAAGAAAGGCTGGGCGGGTGGAATGTCTTCCTGAAAGATCACAGATGAAACAGAATGGTAATGGGGGCAGCAGCACAGCCTCTCTTCTCAGATGTTGGGCTGCTTCTCTGAACACTACCAAAGAAAAGTCTAAAACTGGTTTTGGGACAAGGGAGTACAGCCCATGGTAGTGCCATATGCACATTGGAAATCTCAGATATGTGGTCTGACACAGGCGGGAGCCATCCTCCTGGACTCAGCCTCTAGGAAAACACCTCATATTAGGAGAAAACTTAGTCCCAGCTGTCTGAGCTAAACCTTGTTAGTAATAGGAAGGCTGTTGACTTCCTGGGAGCTCCCCAAACTCGGCATCTGTGTGGTCCCGCAGAGCGGGCTGCGAGGCATGGGTCAGCTTTGCTTCTTAGCATCTTCATCAGTAGCACATAATGACACAGATTCTGAATACTAAATAAATCATGTCTTTCATAAGCATTTATTGCTCATTAGTTTGGACACCGAGCTAATGAATGACTCATTTGTCTTCTAAATCCCTAATGACCATTAATTAAAGAATTAACCCAGCTTGCTGAGAAATGGAAGAAATCAACCAACGATTATTTACTGATATATATAAAAATTCACAGCTATTTTTAAGATTCTGGGACGCTTTGTCAGGGAATTGCAATCACTCACCAAAGTGCTGTTCTTTAATTTTCAGTTGCAAAGCTTCAGAGCATTTCTCCTGGCAATTGCTAAGTGGCTGAATGATTGCTCCCCATTGACAAACGAGGGGCTGGCAGGTCGCAGGTGGTTATGTGCATTCATATAAAGCAGCACAATGCAAGTCAGTGCTGCTTAGCTGTGTGTGTCACCTTTTCATAACAACAAAGAAAAATACCTCTGAAGGTTTCAAGTGTTTTGCTTATGGAGCAGTTGACTGATTGCTCCAGACTGGCAAGTGACAAGGGGAAAGGTACCAGGTGTTGCTGCTTTCTGCTGTGCTAGAGCTGCCCACCTTCCTTTTGGACTAACAGGTTAGTGAGGGCCACAGTCAGAGGATGAAGATTTTGGTGGCTTAAATATTTTTAAGTACCCGTTACGCAATGTGTTCTTGTCAACCCAAGACCTCTCCTGCTACAGAGCAGCTCCTTCTATTCACTCTGAGAACAACAGAAAAAACACTTGACTGACCACCTGAGGCACAAAAGTTTCCATGGAGGCAGAGAGGGGGCTCGGTGTAATTGGGAATCAGGTGAGGAAGCACTAGGAAGCATTTTTTTGTGTTTCCTTTGAACCTGCTGCTCACCAGTGAATACTTGTGCTCAACAACACGGTGAATAATCCCCTGGTCACTCCATCCATCACCTTCAAGATATCACAGCTTCTAGCTCATCTCCCTCACAGTCATTTATTTCCAGGAGGAAAAGTCCCAATCTGTTTAGTGTTTGTCATATGGAAACTCTTGCATGCCCTTGGTGATCCCTTCCCCTTCTCTGTATCTCTCCTGATGGGTGAATGGTGCTGTTGGCTTCACCAGAATGAGTAGAAGCATGGAGTTGGGATTGCAGTTAAAAGTTTGTTGGTTTCATGTGTGGGTTTTAATTTTTTCAAGCCACACGCACTCTCATAGTTTCAGTGACACTGGGCTGGATTAGAAAAGTGTTGGTTGGATCACACAGGCTACAAAAACACAGCCCTTTCATGGACTCAGTTATCTGGATCACTTGGTAGCTTGCAAGATCTCAGTATTAGATGATGCAATAGCCAATACATGCCTTTGAACTTCAAAATACCCATTTAATTTATACCCTATAATTTACATATTCAAGCATTGGCTGCTGATGGGTGGAAATGAGACCTCATATTGCCAAAACAAAGCATTCCAAAATCAGGTTAGATGCCATCCTGCCTTCAGAGAACACGTACAGGGGGAATGCTCTTCTGGGAGAGAGATTTTTAATCCGTGATTTCTGAACCTGTGTGGTCTGCTGAGCTCACGTTTCCAGGCTTCTTGGATTAGCTGCTCTCTTTGCCAGTTTCTCAGCACCTCATGGTGACTCAGCCTGTGATGAGGGTTTTGCTGCAGAATCTTCTCTGCAGCCACTCCCCCAGCATCTGCCTCTGCCTTGCCCATGGTCTCCTTTGGCAGACATGGGCAGACATCACAGCTGTGGGCATTCTGTGGTGTCTTGAGTGGGACTGCCACCATAAAAATTTTCTTAAGACACCCCAGAAAAAGCAAATTCAACTACATTTGTATCCTGCCCTGTTTAAGCCACTGCTGGATGGAGCAGTGCTTAAGATCTCAGTATGTTTGATGGACTGGAAAAAACATTTCCAGAAAAACCCTGCCTAATTATAGCCTCGTTAACGGGAGAATCTACTGTACTGAGCCATTGGCAAAACTAGACTACCACAAAGGAAAACCTGGGAAAGGCTTCAGATTTCATGACGTGTGGCACTTCCAGGCTGGAACACCTATGGCAGGTGTCATGAAGGACCCATCCAGACACCAGGAGTGTGCGTACACAAATATGCCTGAGTGTGCATTTCTGATTTTCCACACGTGACAATTGGCAGCAGTGGTGCCACCCCCAGCTGTCCCCCACCCAGAGCTCACCTGTCCTGCGTGGGCACACCTCTGGTCCTGCAGCAGCTCACCTGGCTGCCAGCTCCAGCAGCTTTCAACTGACAAGATGGGACAGAACAATCACCAGGAAGCTGGACAAAAAGCCATGGGGTTTGGTGCTTCAGAGTGATGTAATGGACTAGCAAATGCCTTGGGCTCTGAGCCTGCAGCTCCTGGGTGAGAGGTGAAAAATGAAGGTGGGGATCACCGGCTGGGGTGAATACAACATATATACACTATTAAAAGCAGGCTGGGCTCACTCAGGACTCAAACAGCTCCATGCTTCAGTGGCCATTGCAACTAGAAGCCCTCTCATTTTTATTTTTTATTTTTTTAAAATAAACTGGTGTGTAAGCAGAAGGAAAGGCCTGGTGCATGGACTAATTTTTAATTGATAAATTGATTTAATTAATTGTCTTTCTTTCTTTTTTTTTTTCCCCTCCTGGTCATCTCCCATCCTCCCAGGCACACACCAGTGCAACCCAAAGTGCTGGCAGGAGCAAGATGAGAGCAAACACAAGCACTGAAGGTGGGTGTTTGGCAGCAGAGCTGGGCGCCTGCTCCATGCTCATCACTGCTGGGAGGACAGCAAGGAGCCAAAAGTTTCATCATGTCCAAAAGAAAAGAGCAGGGTGATGAAAGACTGCTCAGATGGTGCTGCGGGGTGCCGAGGGTAATAAATCAACCAGAAAGAGAGTTAAAACAAACAGGAGCAAAAACCTATTTCTGTGCTGAATTTTCAGCTTGCTTTGTTTAAGTTTGGAAGCATTTGGTGAGGGCAAGTCTTTGTTTTTATATAAAACATTTGCAGTAAAATTCCAGTTTGTCTCCAGGCTCTTTTGTTTAAATCGGAAAGATTTTATTTTTTAAAATCAAGAATGATCCTTCCACAAAGGATTTTGTAAATGGTACATCTACAGAAATAATATTTTTAATAGGATTTAATTATTCCTTTTTTTGCCCAAACTGCTTTTTAAAATAAAAACTTATGTTTATTTAAATGTGTAAGTTGAAGAACGTTGACCAAAATCCTCTTAGAAGAAACCTTGGCCGCAGTGTAATGAAGGGGATTTTTGTTCTTGATTACAATGAGGACCAAGATTAATCACAACATGATTCTGAGAAACAGCTGGACTTTTGGCTAGAGGGGAGGGAGTTTAAAAATAAATTTGGCATGAAGATGAAAAAAAGACCTAGACATTATGTTTGGCTAATTAGCTAATTATCCTGTCCTAGCAGTCTGCACAAAATGAAAATACTCTTAAAGGAGCATCAAACTCCTGCAAATTTCCAAAACATGTTTTGGAAACTGTTTTGCCCTCTGATCCTTTCCTTGAATTTCTCTTCTTTCCTCAGCCCCGCCAGTGATGGAATAAACCCCCCCTGTTCACTCCAGAGGGTGAGGTGCAGGTATGGACCTGCCCTGGTGGAGCTTCCCCAGCCTGAGAGCAAACCTGGCAGCTGTCAGGAGGGACATCCTGGTGCTCAGCAGCTCCTCTCCTGCACTCACACACCCCAGATTGCGCAAATAAGGACTGTTCTACCCCCCTCTCACCTGCTGGGAAACATGCAGACCAGCCCTTTGCTCTTGGGGCAGAGGAGGGGTATTTTTACATTTGCAATCAAAGCTGGAGTTGGTGAGTTAGTTTTAGCTCAGAAATGAGCAGGCTCCCATGCCAGACTCTTAGCAAGAGCAGACTAAAGAGAGATTTCCAGCCCAGGGTCAGGGACAGCTACAGACAAGCAGGGTGAGAACAAGGGCTGAAGCACCCACCACTCAGTGATGGCAGTGGGAGGTTAGTGGTTGGACTTGGTGATTTAGAGGTCCTTTCCGATGTTAATGATCCGATGATTCCATGACCTTGGGTCATCACCAAGTGATTATTTTGGAGTGGCACATTCTGAAGAAGGAGCTACTGAAGGACATGAAGGAACAGGGAGATTTACAAAGGGGAAGAGAAGGCCTCTGACAACTGAAAAAGGAAACTCCATGTGGCTCATCAAGCTGCATCTGTCTGGCGAGGAGGAAGGGTGGGTGCAGGGGAAAGTGGAGGAAAAATGTAACACCAGAGGGTGATGGAGAGGTGGTTGCTTGTAGCTGCTGTACAGAAATAGCACGCAGGGCATAGGCATAGCCTGGATGCAGAGGGCTTGAGCTGGCAACCAGGTATCCACTAGGACATGTCAAAAAGACAGGCTGTGGCTGTGATTTGGGAGAGCAACACCAGACCACGAGCCGCCAACATTCTCTGGACTGAGATGAGCAAGCCTGAAGAGAAGTAGAGGGAGAAGAGAAGGGGTACAAGGGTAAAGCTGTGTGGAGCTCTGACATAAATATGGAATGACAGCAAGGATGGTCCAGAAGGGATGGCATCACCCCTTTACCACAGGTCCTTGGGAGCACTGTCCTTCCACAAAGAGTTGTGAAGAGCAGGTGGATCTGCCCTGCCAGCATGACTCAGGAGGGAGAGGAGACAGGGTTTTAGAACACTGGGCACTCATCCCTCTAAAAGGCTCAGAAGAGCTCAGCTGAACTGTTTGGACCTTACCTCACCCACTGCAATATTTCAGAGGAAGGGAAAGAATCTCAGGGAAAGTTATAAAAAGATGAAACCTTAGAGTTAGTCCAATAAACTTGGGCACACTATGACAACTGAGGCAATCATGATCCCTTCAAGAGATGTGCTACAACCTCCTGGGATTTTACACATCCAGAGCATCACTTTAAGCCCAGTTGCTTCTTCAACAGTGGTGCTCAGGGGCTTTGCTCCACCGGGCTCTTTTAGAAAAAGGCAGCCAGTCCCACATCAGCTTGGACAGGAGTCTGGCAAAACCAAACCACTCCCCCTCCAAGGCCCTCTGACCCTCAGCAACCTCCAAGCAAAAGAAAAGAGGCAAAAAACACCCTGAGAGCAGCAATTAAAACTGTTCAATTTGGTTTGTTTCGATCTTGCTGACAGCTGTAACACGGTGGTGCCCCAGCAGCAGGGCACGCTGCTCAGTGGTGGGTGCCAGGACACACACCGAGCTGCCACAGAGACCAGAGGTCCCCTGAGACAGGAGGATCAAGAAGGGATGAGAAGCATGGACCTGCCAGACCAGCCCTTGTCCCAGCCAGGTCCTTGCAGAAGGCACAGCAATACGAGTTTTTCCTGGCATCAGGAAGCATTGGTTGTTCCTAACAGGTGTCTGTTCTCATCCAACTATAGAAAGAAATGCTGAGACACCCTGTTTCTTCCACCACCAGCATGCAAAGCATCCCAAAGGAGGGTGGAAACTCCGTGCTCTGGAGACCTTTTGTTTTATTTCTGCTGCTTTTGCCCTTCAGCTCTAAGTCCTGACCAACTGTCCCGTCCTCCTGTGCCAGGACAGCTGATTTTGTCTGCAGTTGTACAAAATGTCAGCAGGTATCACCACATACTTCCTGGTACAATCCGGGGATTTCAGACCTTGCAAGAACAGTTCCTTGGCAAGAACTGTGTCATTTTGACAATGCTCTCCCCAAACTCCTGCACTAAGAGTCTCCTGGATTATTGTGGAATGTCAAAATTAATATATCAGGCTAACGCCTTCAACCCACGCCTATTAGATCAAGTCTGGCCTGCCTAGTAAAAGCGAGTTTGATGGGCATGATGCCTTAGTTGGCTGTAAAAAAGAGTGGTAAAGTGACCTCACAGAAGAAAAATTAAGAGGGCAGAGCTAACTGCAGTGGAGCAGGATATTATCATCAGCAAACATGTGCCTTTGCCAAAGGTCTGTCTGAAGTGGGCAGCAAAAATCAAGCAGCAGGGCTGGGCTCTTGTGAGCCTGTCAGCCAACATGAAGCTGGTAAGGAAAGGCAACCTGTCACCTGAGCTTGTGGGGACAAAGTGGGACACACCTCTGCCCATTGGCAGCAGGAAGAAGAGTGGCCAGGGACAGTAGTTTCTCTTCCCTGTACAGCTTAAGCCTCTGGTCTGTTCAGCAACCAGCACCCTTCTGGTCAGCCACACCAATGAATCAACACCCACTGATTTTGTGAGGCCAGTTCTCACATCTAACACACCACACACTTCAGTGAAGAGCTGTAACAATTTCTTTTAAAACTATGATTCATTTGAGTCCAGAACCAAACACCTCTTGTTCAGCACAGAAAGGATGTGGACCCCCTGGAGTGAGTCCAAAGAAGACCCCAAAGATGCTCAAAGGGCTGGAGCATCTCTGCTGTAGAGACAGGCTGAGAGAGTTGGGGTTGTTCAGCCTGCAGAAGAGAAGGTTTAAGGGAGCACTTAGCACAACTTTCAGTACCTAAACAGGCTACAAGAAAACTGACAAGGGGGCTTTTTAAAAGGCCTTGTAGTGATAGGACCAGGGGGAATGGCTTTAAATTGAATGGGGGCAGGTTTAGGTTAGATATCAGGGAGAAATTCTTTGCTGTGATAGTAGTGAGGCACTAGATCAGATTGCCCAGACAAGCTGGGGATGTCCCATCCTTGAAAATGCTCAAGGCAAGGTTGGATGGGGCTTTGAACAGCCTGCTCTAGTGGAAAATGTCCCTGCCCAGGGCAGGGGGGTTGGCACTGGATGATCCAAACCAATCTGTGATTCTGATTCCCAGTGAAATTTCAGTCTTCAATGAAATCTCTTCAAAACTCTGTTTTCCTGTTACAAATCTTAGAAATACTCTTCAGAAAAGTCATTCTTTCCCTGGTTTCTCCTTGGACCTGTGTTTTCAGCATCCCTGTTTAAAATCCTGTCTCAGAGGTCTGACTTGCGTGTGGTGAGCCATGCCCAGGAGCACTTCCCTAATTGCTGTATGACCAATGGTCCTGGTAGTACATCACAGTTTCAACATCCTTGGCTCAGCTGCAAACACAATTTCATAAGAGTCTTCTGATTTTAACAGCACACTGCTGAAGTGGGGAGGAGATGGGTAATTCATCAGCTGCAGGATCTCTAAGCTGTAAGACATTGCTCCCTTCGTGCTCAGTGTGAAGAACAACACCAGCATTCAAGCCTTGCCTTGAGAGGCTCCTCACCCCAGCTGTCAGTGTGTGACCCCACCTACTTGTTTTTGACCTATGGAGTCTTTGGGAAAAATTATCCCTGATGGATACCCTAAACTTCCCAAATCTTCACACACTGCTGTCAGATGTAAGCAGATTTGACTGTTATTGCATGAAACAAGATACTTATAGCTAATAGGCAATTTATTTGGTGCTGTCAGCTTCATGTCAGCCACCTCAGAGACATGGCCTAAGAAAACATGAATTAAATGTATGGGCCAGATCCTCATCTCTGCAAATCTGCCTCATTATCTGTATTTGTGCATGGAAGATTTTCACAACCTGACACTGAATTCATGTGAAGAACCAATGTCAGCCACTGGAGAGAAGCACTTCATCAAAAACAGGTTTGCCACGAAACACTTGGTGTACAAGGTAGGATTTAAGTGTAGAGGCAAAAAGTTTCAGAAATTATAAACTAAGCTTAATTTCCCATTCATATTGAAGACAAATTCTCCCATGGGTAGAGTGTAAGAGCAAGGCAGTGCTTGAGTGGCTTTTGACATATGTCATGTTGGGGTTTTTAATCAAATTCGGGTAAGGGGAAAGCTGGGCACTCAGACACATGACCCAAGCTCAGGTCTTCCCAAACTGATGCTGGCCCATACAAGGACAGGGTGGGGAGCAATTTTCCATCAAGGACCTCAACATGTTTTGTGTCCCTTGAATACAACATACTTGATGTTCCTCCGAGCTGGAGGTCTGGTGGCCTGTTCTCACACAAAGCCACACAGTGAGAAGAACAGTCAAAAATCAGCAGCCACCCCTCACAATAACAATGTATGTAATGGGTCCAGGAGTCATAAAAGATGTAACACTGCTGAAATCCCACCCATCTCCTTTCCTTCCACTATAGACTGGAACATTCTTGCACAGGCAATTATTCTCAAATCATGCTCCATCTTGCTGGATGCAGGAAGGAGCGTTCTGCTGTGCTCCACTCCAGCCTGGGCCAGGACAAGGGCTGCTTTGTCTCTGTGCACCTACAACTAGTGTAGAAAGTCAGCCTTGTGGACCAGCAAGGACTTCACCCCATTTTTCTACACCCATCAGCATTAGTTCATTACTTCACGCCCCAAAATTTTCTGCTTGTAAGTCTCTTTGAAGAGGTCTAAGTAACTTTCATGGTGCTCCATCAGAGTACCAGGTTTCAGGGCTATTCTTTTTTCCAAGCTTCCCTCGTTTGCATTCCTGGTGACAAGGGCTGGCGCAGTGCATAAAGACAATTTCATACCTGTTTATTATGGGGAAGGACACATGCATCTAAAACTGATTTGACAGGAGACAGCATGACAGCTGTTTTACAGGATTCTCCACTGAAATAGCAAATGAGAGGCTTGCTGGCATATATGGGACATATTTATATCCTAAACAAAAGGGCAATAACATACATAGTGACAAGCCTTGTTTGTACACAGCTTTCAGCAAGTTTGTGCCAAGCGCTGGCTCCCAGCCAAGCTCACGGCTGGTACAATCTAGCACAGCCCCTCCGACTCCAAGGCAGCTGCATCAATTTACACCAAGGAAGAAATGAGGTATAATTTTCTCAGTTACACACCAGAATTACAAGAGATGGGGGGGGATAAAACTGATGATCTGCAGGAAGGCTGGAGGCGAGCAACATCTCAGCCTGCCACGTGCTGGAGGAGGATAGGTCTGAGCGTGTTTGCAAGGCTGGGCTGTTGGATTCGTGTGGAGGGGGCTGCAATAAAGATAGAAACATTTTAGAAGCCACCCATAGCTGCCTGCATCCAACGTGGCAAATAGCACTTAGTAGAGCAGCCCGTTGTTTTCAGCCTGTTTAAATGGGAGGGTGCAGTGGGGAAAGCTGCACTTCCATCAATGCTTCCACACAGGGAAATGGAGATGGGGCTCTCCTGTACCCCAGGGTCTCTAATCATTCTGCAAACAGCAATTTTCTCACGCAGGGAGAAGAGATATGAAGATCACCTCCAGCCCTCACTTACTCCCTGACCATCTGTGTAATGCCAGAGGATGCTTCAGGGAAGAGGCTGATGGCAGTAGCCTGTGGAGGCTGAAGCAGGACATTAGTGGTCACACCACTGAGCTGAATTTTGGCTGAAACTAGCAAGTGAACAACTTTTGCCACACCATTAGAGGTTTTTTTTAACAGCAGCACACTCTCAGGAGTGCAGTAAGTATTAATGACATTTCCAGACACCAGTTCAACATGCTTTCTAGAGGTCTCCACCTTAATCTTCTTTTAAATTGATTTTTATAACTCAATGACCAAATTAAAAAATAATGTGGATGCTTAGTCCTGCTCTTTAGGGAAGGCTTTGCTCCTCCATGGGAGAATCCGTAGCTCCTTGATGCTCCAGGCTGCTGTCTTGGCTTAAACATTTCACATTGTTTCAGCAAAATTACAAAGAATTATCTGTTATTGTGTGTAGCAATTAATCCCAACCACAATAAATAATGCCATGCCTGTACATTTACTTACAGTATATAACTATACCTCATCACACCCAGCCCTGCCCAGAACTGTTATTGAGTGTAAGGGATTTGCTGTATTTCCAACCCAAAGCCTGGTATCAGATCCTCACATGTAGCCAGAAACCTGCCCAGCAGATGAACACTGTCAGAAGGTTAGAAATTACAGTGGCACAATCATGTAACTTTGCTTTCACTCTGTCCAAAAAAAAAAAGCATAACACAGGAAAACACATAGAACATAAATCTTAGCAAGAAGCTCCCACAGTTCTATGTTCATGTTCATATCACAAGTTTTATGATGATCATCATGATGTTGGCTTGTTATGTCAAAGATAGGTATATTAAGAGAAAGGTTTGGAATGGTTTGTTTTCATTTCTGTTAAAGCAGGAACCAATATAAAATTAATTTTAATTTTAGCCTTCTAACACTAAAACCAAATTTCTTTTCAGAAAACTGAGATGGCTCTGCACCCAGCTATTAAAGGCAAGAATATGGGTATTGCATGCTAAAAACCCCAGGAACAATGGCAAAAAAAGGACCCAGTGTAAAAAAATGGATGAGGCAACAAAAACTGAATGAGACATTTTCAAACATTTAATCATTACATGTCAAAGCACAATTTAAATACCACAGCACCTTATGTGTTCATGAAGAGGAAAACAAAATGACTGAGAACTCCTGGCTAAAACAGTCTTGTTCCTGGCACTGATTGATATTCTTGAATGGAAGACTTGATGGATTATGATTTTTGCAAGAGAATCATTACACGCCAAGTGCACAAATAGAGAAGTACAGCTTGTTGACACCTCTGTGCAAAATAAAGCCATTCTAGAAATTTTGATTCATTATATCTCTATTAGGAATCAATCCACCTGACCTAAATTTTGCATCATAAATCAGATTAAGAAACCCATCTGGATCTCAGCAAAGGCTGTACGCCCTTGGTTTAAAATCACTCCAGTATATCCAGCACACCATTATTACTCTAAATGCAATAATCTATACTGCATAATTTAGGTCAACTTGATTTCAGACTAGGCAAAAGCATTTCTACCCACTCACCTGCAGAGGAATTTAATCATTTTAGGGACATTATTTGTCTTTTTGTATATGGGCTATTTGTTGGGTTTTTTAGTTTCTTATTCACTCGCTGCTCAAGGGGAAAAAAATAGCACAGCATTGATAAAATACTATAGGAAGATCATAAAGTAACATTGGAGAACCTTAAAGTAGAGCCATATCATTTTCTTACATGGGTAATTACAGTAAATTGGATTTACACAGCTAAGTAGAGAGTCATTGATTTTTCCTGGCTGGCCACAGTGCTGAAGAGAAGCCAGGTGGGTTTGTGATGCTGCCTAAAAGACTTTGACAGCTGAAAATCTTCGCCCCTGAAAGTGTGTGAGAGTGTATAGGTCTGGCTGAAAGTCAAAGGGAGTTGCATCCAAGTCTGAGATGCTTTTTAAGCTATCCCCATTGGTATCAACCTGGAATTTGGAGTGAGTTTTAAAAGAATAGATGGTAGCATTTTCTGCATAAAATTAGACAAGTTCATTAACCGTGAGGAATTCTTGTTTAACTTTGAGGAGCTGCATCGCTCGCTCCTCTTTGAGCTGCACAAGCAAACCCAGGGGTACAGCACCAGACTTTGACGATGAAAGGGCTAGGAGCAGAAACAAAATGGGCTTTTGAAAGCTTCAAGCCCATGACAGCTGTGAGAGAGCAATAATTCAGGAAATGTCTTGGGTAAAATCAACTCGAATGACTTGATGCTTTGTTTTATCATTATGAACATAAAGGAGTTTCTTTTAGTTATCAACCAAAAATCTCAAGGGGTTCCCCAAAGATTTGCTAATAACATGCCTTGAATAGAAACGACTGCAAGTGACAGTAAAATAGCAATTGAAAAGGGACATTTCGCACACAAGTGTCAGTGTTGTCACTAAAACATGAGACTCCCTAGCTACACCTACACCCTGTTCCCACAGACTGCCTCTAAATCCAACAGGACAAGTCTCTCTCCAGGCTTCAGTCTGCTCCTCCATGAAACAAGGATGTCAATGCTGGCTGTCTACATTCCTAGGGGAAGTTCCTGGGAAACCTTCAAATGAGGCCATTTATGGCTACAGCCCCACGGTTTTTGGTTCTGCTGTCATTTACACCTGTGGGTGTGGGAGGTGGGGAATAAAAGGTGCTGTTAGTGTTGGATGCTTTGCCAAGGGGGAGGCACCCGTGGATGGGAGCTCAGCCCTGTGGACACCTCCCTGCTGGGGCAGCTGGTCCCCATCCAAGCACCGTGCTGCCATCAGGCAGAGTTGAAATGACAAGTGCTTTTCTATAACATCCAACGCTGAGTTTGTATGGACCTGCTTCCTAATGAGATGCCTCTTTTCCTGGTGAAGGAAGTATTTATGCGTCATGTTATTATTTTGTTATGACCTGTAGGCTTTTATGTGCCTTTAAAGAGGTTTCCCATCCTGGACATAGCTGAGATGGCCCCAGACTCTGATCTCAGGGCAGGACCAATCCCCATCCCTGTGGATGGATAATACCCTGACCCTACCCTTGCCCCAGCAGAACCCCCTCAGCCTTGAGGCAGCTCAGCATGAGCCCAGGAGAGCACAATAAAGTACTAGGGAAGATGCCAAACAAGGTGATTGTCAGCTGTGCTAGCTGGTTATATTTATACCTGCAGTGGAAATAGACTTTAAAGGGAATAGAAATGTTCTTGGCTCCTTTCTCAACCATTCTTTTACCTGGCACAGTGGTGCAAAGGGACTAAAAAAATACTGAAAATCTTACTTAGTCTGTATTCTGCTAAATAAGACCCTACCAACTTCCTTTTTATCTTTTTAACACAAGACAATGAATTCTCTTAAGACTTTTCTGACTTTTTCCAAGTCCTCACACAGACTTTCTTAGCAAAGAACTAAGTTATGCCTTTCTTCCAGAACATTTGGACAAATGACAAGACTAGATAACAGGTCGTCCATATCCCTTAAGTATAAATGTATTCACTGGCTGCCTATGAGGAAGTTGATGAAAGCTTTAAAAATCTATAAACAGTAAGAATAACATCTCTGCCATGGGGAGACCTGTGACAAACAATTACCCCTGCAACTTAGTAGCATTTTTTATCTAAATGGCTAATGGAGAAGAACAACTTGTCACACTCCTTAGGGCACCTTGAAACACCTTGGTTGAATGGCACCTCCTCTGAACCCAGTTGCACTGCTGCTGCCTCCCTGAGCACTGGGTAAAATTTTTTAATCTGCTCCCAAGCTTCCCCAAGTATCCAAGGTTCCATGAGGGGTGGTCTGAGGATGCTCTGGGAGCATCGTGCTGGCATTGCCTAATTCCCCTGTCAAACACTGCGAAGTCCCATTGTGCCATGTCCTCATCACTGGAAACACCAATGTTATTTTCACAGAAAATAAAGACTTCCTGCTAGACACAATTTAAATAATGCAGTCTTGGCCTTTTTAAAGGGAAAGAAACAATCCATTCAAATGTAGAATGATTTCTTTCTCAGAATGTTTCAAAGTCATGTCACTCTATCTATCACCCAAGACAAATTACTTTGACAGCACTATCTACTCTTGACATTTGAGTTGTCTCTCTAGCCTATTATATTTTAACACAGGCATAAAATATTGTTCAGACAGTATGGTTAGTCTAAAAGAGTAAATCTAACTGCTTTGAAATGGCCTATTAGGAGATGAACTCTCAGTTTAGCTGCAGGCAGAGAATTAATCCAGTGCTTTTCTTAGTTCTTCAATGGCAATCTTTTCTTCCTCACTAACTAAATGCTCTTTATTTGGAGGGATGTAAAAAGAGAGTGATCTTCTGAAGGAGAGGGAGCAAATTAAACAGAAATCAGAGGGGAAAGTGTCATTAAGAAATTCTGACACATGACATCATTAGAGGACATATCTGGCCTCTCCTGTTGTGGCAGAAATGGAGATGGGTTTTGATTTTTACTTCAGTCTAGAGAACAATTATGTACACAACTTAGCCTCCTGCATGCCTTAAGATACACCACCTGCCTCTGCTGGTTGGGCTGGCATATTGCAAATATGCAGTTGTAAAAAAGAACACCCTGGGGGACGCCTTCCCAGGGCGCAGCTGCTCCTGGGTCATGAGGATGGCAGCACTGGGGGGTCCCAGCCCCGCTCACTCGCATGGGCTCCAGCTGTTCATCGGGGGAGAGTGCTCTGCTCTGCTCTCAAAGGCCTTCTGCCTGTCTCACAGCTTCACCTTCGGCCATGGGAGTGGTGTGAGCTTCTGCTCGGCCACATCATCCTCTTATGCATGTGGAGATACGTGGTCTGTAATAAACAAATCTTTTTGCAGCTGCTTCAGAGGAATTCATTTCAGTTCTTTCCCCAAGCTTCTCCTCTCCTTAGAACCTGCCTTTCCAGTGCTTGCCTTTACATCACAGTTTTAATGTTTGTCTACTTAATGTCTGCTACTCAGCAGCTCCTTCTGTTGCCACTCGGCAGCTTCTGCAGGACCTGGAATTAGAGCCACACACATACTTACAAAGCCCAGTTAAACACCAGCATCGTGCTGCCCTCCAAGTATGTGATGGGGGTTTGACACAGCTCTTGAACCGCCCCAGAGACATCCCCCTATGGACATCTTCCACCCGGGGCGATGGGCACTGAGCGGGGGAGCATGGCCAGGACGGGACCAAAAGCCACCCCAACGCGCAGACATGGGCAAGGAGCACCCAGTGATGCTGAAAAGGCACCCAGCCGGAGGTGCCAGGTGGGCCAGCAGCCCCGCTGTCCCGTGTCGCTGTCCCCAGGGCTGTCCCCGGCGGCGCCGGGTGCGCAGGGACCGCGGGCGGCCGGGAGCGGCGGCGGCCGGGCTCTGGAGCCCAAGGCAGCATTGCCACCCTGTGGAGAGAGGAGGGGAGCGGACAGCCCGGCTGGGCACTGCTCCCGGCACTGCCTGGCACCCCTCGGGACCCCTCGGCTGGAGCCCGGAGGCTCCCCCACGCCGGGAGGGCCGGGCTCTGTCCCCTGCGAGAGGGCACAGCTCCGGAATGGTGCGGGCAGCCCGCTCCACCACCGGCTCCAGCAGCCTCTGCCTCCCCTGCTTTGCATTTCCCAGAAGGATGCCCAAGGGGATTCCCAGCGAGGTCCCTGAGGTCTCCCCGTGCTCCTGAAAGGGTGAAAGCACTGTCCTGACAGCTCCCCGGGAGAGGTGCAGGGCGTCTTTGCCCTCTGCAGCTGTCCCAGCCGAGTCTATCCAACAACTCCAGAGTTTGCCAGGTTCCATGATACATCCATCCAGAGCACTGCATCCAGCTCTGGGGTCCTGAGGCCAGGAAAGAATGGATCTGTTGGACTGAAGCCAGAGAAGCCATGGAGATGCCAAGTGAGCTGGAGCACCTCTGCTGCAGAGACTGACTGAGAGAGTTGGGGTCTTCAGCCTGGAGAAGAGACAGCTCCAGGGAGACCTTAGAACACCTTCCAGTACCTGAAGGGGGCTGTTAGAAAAAGGGAGAGCAGCTTTTTACATGGCCAGACAGTGTTGGGTCAAGGGGAGAAAGTTTTAGATTAAATTTTCAGTGTGAGGATGCTGAGGCACACAAACAGGTTGCCTAGAGGAGTTTTGGAGGCCCCAGACCTGGAAGTGTTCAAGGCCAAATTGGATGAGGCCCTGAGCAATATGATCTAGTAGGTGGTATCCCTGCCCATGAAAGGGGGATTGGAATGAAATGATCTTCAAGGTCCCTTCCCCCCCAAACCAGTGATTCCATGAAAAAGCAAACTGCAGATCAAATGCCTGAGCAACAACCACAAGGGCTTGCTGAAGCAGTGTCCAGAGATTCTGCACATCTCCCGTGACAAATGCCAGCACCGTTTGCCATGTGGTAAATCTGCCTTCATTCCCCTCACTCCTGGATGACGGTGAGGTTTCAACCCTTCTGTGCTCACATCGTGGGATCACTTCTTGCTAAAACACATTTATTGTTGTGACAGCTTTGCTTTGTGTAATTATCTGTTTATCAGCCACCAGCCTTCTCTTACGAAGGAGCTTGACGCCTTCTTTTTTATTCATCGCGCCTGATTGTCTTGAAGATAGATATCAGGTTAAACGAGCTTCCTGGGCCAATCAATCAGCTCCGGAGACGGCACCTCTTGTTGCTCAATGAAACTCCTCTGCTGCCCTACCTGTGTGGGGTTATTGCCTTTCCCTTCCCCCGGGACTGCAGCAAAAGGATCCAGGAGGCATTCGTTTTGCTTTTGTTAATTGAAAGGTGAAAACTCCTCTAATTAATGATCCAACTACAGGGCCTCATTGTGTCATTATTCCTTATTGATGAAAAAGGAATAACAGCCATCGGATAAATTAGGGCAGGCACATTAGGGCCTTCACAGTGAGCCCAAATTGCATGTGCTGGCTCGTGAAGGACTGAGCATAAAGGGGCTCATTAGGAGTGACTTGATGACCAAAGGGATCCCCAGGATTACTGTCCCCTCCTATTAGATGTGTCTGAGTTACACGCCCGGTTGGTAAGCCAGGAGCTCTTTGTGCCCTTCCTCACGTCCTTTCAGGAGCTGACCCAGCTCTTCTGCTGGTAGAAAATCTTGACCCCCCCCTCATCCTTCATGGTTATAGTTATATGATGCTATATCCCTATTTTTTCTTACCCATTGTCCTCTAACTCAAACAGTTCCTTCTGCACCCCCATGTCTTTGTCTGAGAGAGCACCCGAAGAGAACTCCTGTCGCTGCTCAATGAGCGCTCCCAGCCTCCTCTGCAGGATAAACTCTCTCCTTTGCTCTCTTTCTATCAATCTTTCCCTGAATTCCAGGGTAAATTCATCTTTCTTGAGGATGTGTGACCCACATATGAAGTATTTCAGGCAAGGACATGTACAGACCTTGTGTGCTGCTACTGATATCTCATTTTACTCTATCTGGGGAAAGTCTATGCCATCCTTAGGTTACAGCTGCCTTTTTGATAACTGGACCAAAGAGGGTGGCTGTCCTCACTAGCTCCCAGCCCCCAGTGTGTACCACAAGCTCCTGGCATGGTCTCAAGGTCCAAATGTAGGACTTTGCACTTCTCACAACACTTCATTCCATTTCAGCTGCTTCTTGGGAGGGAAAAAGAAAAATAATAAAAAAACCTGTGATTCTGCTCTCCACTGCACAGATCTCCTGAGAGTGTCTCAATGGCTAATGAAATAAATAAAATTTTGGCTTCTTGGGCCATTAAAGAAATGTCCTTATATCTTTAAAGAAAATCTTACCCAAGACTTACCTTGGAGAAAAATGTTTATTAAGTTCCTTGCTTGTTGCTGTCTGCCTGAAAATTAATTCCCTATCAACCTTATTTGTTCATCTGTTGAGAAGCAACTTTTCTAGTTTCACCAATGACTTCTTGTAAAATACTTTCTCAAGACTACATTTTCAGGGAGGAGATTTACTGCTCTTGTGTTGAGGGTGTTTGTTAGCTTAGCCAAGGAGACACAAATCAGGTTAATCTGGCACGAACTTCCTGGCAACACCTTGCAGTATTTTGCCTTGCCAGCCTTCCTTTTAAACAGTTTAGGACTCTGAACCTTTGTCTACAGAAATCAAAGCTGCCTTTCCTACTGTTTGAATAGTCCATGAATCAAGTCTTCCTTCTGACAGCACCCTCTGAAGTTTCAAACAATTCACCATATTCAAGTCTTTCCCAGATTTCTACTCTGTGTTCCTGCCTCCCATCCCAGCCATTTTTTCCCTCTAAAGACAAGGCAGACACTCCACTTAACCAGTCAGAGATTAAGAAGAAGAGAATGTGAAACAACACTTGAATTTGAAAAAAAATGTATTTGAAGGGAAACTTTCTTCAGTTGCATGAAACCCACCTTTCTGCACAAAACTGAAGAATTTAAAGGAGTCATTTCCTCTGAAGAAGCATCAATCCACTTATCCCCGCTCAGTGCACAGAATAAACTGGGCAAACACTTCTGCTATGGCTGAGGTGGTACAGCAGAGGTTACAGCCAAATCAGCCCCAAACTTGGATGAGATGAAGATGACATCTACTACTGTCTGCTCCCAGCAGTCTGAGCAGGACAGACAGGAGATATCACGGGAGTACAAACAGTAATCACCAAGGTGTCTTCAGGGCACACGAGCTGTGTACTCACGCACACAGCTATTTAAGTGCTTTGTAGAATGTCTCACCTTCTGATCCACTCTGAACCAGGCACGGGGATTCTGCAAGCCAAGCAATTGTACGGGAGGGAGATCCAGGGAAGACTGGCATTTTTATATAGGCAATAAATCCTACTTCATGAAGAAACATGTTGAGGTAAAATTGCCAGTGGCTGTTTTAATAAGTATTTATGATACATAAAGGGATTTGATTCATAAACGCAGTAATTATGTCTTTACTACAAAGCAGTACAAATATAAAGCCTCCTACCTACTACACTGAAACTGTAATTGCATCTCATTAAAGAATATAAGCAAATCAAAATTAAAAACTTGAGCGGGGGGAGAAGCTACCCAAAGTCTTGGCGGTTAGACATTATGGGCTTTGTGTTGTGCCATTCAATCAGCTTAAATACCTCGTAAAATGGGGTGAAGCCCTGAAGAACTGGGTGGTGTTTGGGCAGCCCAGAAGATGGCTTTGCTCACCTAGGCAGCAAGTTTCCAAGGAGACCTGTCCACATAAAAGGCACAACAGAAACCTTGGGTTTAACCTCAGACAAGTGGGAATTCCACCAGAACCTTCCATGTGGCTGCAATTGTGCCATGCCAGTCATGGCAGAGCCACAGAGGAAGATAAAACCATTCCTAGTCCAAACACGGCTGAGGGATAGGCTGAAATAAGTATTTCAAGTATTACTTAAGTGCACACCTCTGAAGACAGCGTCTCTTGTGCTGTGGCAACAGAGAGGTGTAACATCACAGTACTCCTCTACTGCAGGCACCAAGAGGGTAGAGGGTAAATTAATGTCACGTGGAAAAATAACAACCCTGAGCTTCAGGCACTGGTCACAGACATGCCAGAGCCTAGTGATGGATTTGTCCTCCAGGCTAACCTCATTACACCTGGCCTTTGCCAGGAATCCTATTGCTCCTTACTGAGTCTTCTCTCAACATCTCTGGAGTTTCAGTCTTTTACCCTCTGCTCTGTTCATCAGTGTGGTTTTGGGGTGAGGGGTTCTCCCTCTTCGCATCCATGTCTCATCCCTGTGCAGTTTGGATCCCTGGAAGTCTTCCTCACTGTGTTCAAGACAAGTTTCTTGTGGTCCAGTACATCTTTTACTGTCCCAAGTCCCTTCAGGCCCAACACCTGCCCACCTCAGTGGCCAGCCCTGCTGTGAGAGCACCTCCACAGCACGGCTGCAGTAGTGTCGCAGTTATCAATGCAACTTTCCTACCAAATGTTCTTTGGTCTAATCGCTTTCTTAAACTACACAAACACAATCTCTGCACCACGATCAATTATTTAACAGAAAATGATGCATTGAGTTAGAAGCTAAATACCATTTAATATGCTTCAGGAATTCTAATTGAGAGATTTCACTGTACTGCTAATGAAAACTTTAACTTTGCGGTGTTTTCAAATCTTCCTTGAATATAGATAAGCCAATATCTATATACATTCTTTTAATGTCAGGAATTATTTTGCCATTTTAATGTAATCAGTCTTTCTATTTTGAAGAGGGTGCCCTTGTAGGTTATTTGTTTTCCTTCTGTTTTGCAAATTGTTCCCTTTTCAGGATTGTTTGTTTAGTGTCAAGAGGTTATTAAACAAACCAAGCACAGTCCTTAAACTAATCAGCTAGAAGTGACAATAGAGATCAGGAATAATTCAATATTAAAGAGGTTACTTTTAAAATTGGTCTGAAAATGTAACGCATTGGGGGGAAGGGGAAGCACATGCACATCTCTTATTAAAGCTGGAAAGATGAGCTGGAGGGACCAGATGCCTTAAAAGCATGAGCCAGAAGCCCCCATTGATGGGGAGAGTTGAACTCCAACACACCACAGCAAATTTCCACATTCACACATGTTCTCCCCACTAGAGTGACTCAAGTGAAAACTCCACAGGCCTTGCCAGCAGGTGAGGGCTGCCTTTCCACCAGCCTTTGCTATCAGTCTTTTTCAGTCTTTGGCATCCTTCTCTAAGTACTTTACACGCTGCCATCACTTAGGGTGGACCCTGACTCTTGACCTCAGCACTGCAAAAGGTCCTTCTATGAGGTAAAGGCTGAGGGGTCTGAAAGTCTGGGTGTCCCCAACAGACTGCTCATTAGTTAATTAACACAAATCACTGTGCATCTCTGCCCATGAAACTTTAGGCACTTTTCTCAGTGCCTCCTCTGCAGTTTGTTCAGCACGTTGCCTTGGGCACAGTGATGTTCCCCCTGGTTCACACACTTTTTCCTCTCTCCTTCCACTGGCCCATAGCTGGTCAAAACACAGAAAGAGAATGAGAAGAAAACCATCAATTAAGGGACTTTCTGAAGAGGTTTTAGTCTGAGTCATTTTGGCTGGGTGCTAATTCTTATGTAGTAAGGACCATACCTCTGCCAAGGACTCAGCAAACTCCTGGCACTATAAGTATTTTCCATCCCAAGGGCTTTACATCCTTTCCACAGACTTCTGCCTATGAAGGCAGTGCAGGAATGAGATCTGTGATGGCCAAGTGTCCACTTACAAATGCAGTTCCTCTAGGACCAGCAGCAGTCACTTTGGCTGCCAACCTGCCCTGCAAAGCACCTGGAGATCAAGCTCAGCAAACCACAGGCACTGCTGGGTTTGTCAGCAGTTGTAGCCAGAGCCAGGCTGTTGCTGAGCACTTTCAACCCACCTGGCAGGATCTTTCCTGCTGGGACAGCCTCGTGGTCTCCTTTGGTGCCTCATCACAAGGTCACTGCCCTCATGGTTCCAAAGGAGTGCTCCTTATCGCAGTTGTATCCACATGTGCAGAGAATGGCCTCTCCTCACACCATGAGGACACAGCAGATAGTTAGTGAAGTTCATAGGAGCTACCTGCCCACCACTGCCCACCCCACGAGCCCTCGTGCCCACCAGCCAGCTATGAACACCCCTCCTGTTGCCCGATGTTTAATCAGTCCAGTGTTCCTGATCGAAGCAGAGCAGAAAGCTCTGGTGTCCCTGCTTTCAAACACAACTGACAGGTTGCATTAACATAAAACCACCCTTTCATCATAATTTTGGGCAAAAGATCCTCCAGCCAGGCTATTTATACCGAAGACATGCAGCACAGAACATGGCGTGAGTCCTCTGGTGCTCCTTGCTCCCGGTGCTAATTGTTCGGGAAGTGTCATCAGGATCATCGCTCTGCTCATGCTGTGACTGACTTTGGGAAAATTAATTTAAAGGGAGCAGCTGGTAACAGTCCTGATCTTTCAGAGGCAGCAGCACCGTGCCTTACAGTGTGTTTCTGTCTTGTGTACAGATGCAACAAGCAGTGGCTGTCCCCATGCACGGGGGTGACTTTCTGCATCTTTAAAAAAGAGTAAATACCTAAATTCTCACCTCTGTAGTGCAGATGTCTAGAAATCCCTCTCTGCACTCTCCATGTGCCTATCAGCAAGGGGCACAGCAAACAGCCTCCAGCAAAGCTGCTGCTGAGGAAACTGCTGGCTGGGCACTTTCACTATGCTCTAAGTGGGCTTTGGGGGTTTTTGAATATTTTTCTTCTTCTTGATGTCACTTGAAATCAGGTTTAAGCTGAAGTAAAAAAAAATAAGCCATTCATAGGAGCAGATTTTTTAAATTTACTGGTCTCATTGAATTTAAAACTTCCCTGTTTATTTTAAGCAGCTGAGGGGAAGGAAGGAAGAGTGGAAGGGCAAAATCAGACAACAAAGCTTCTGTTGTAAGCCTGGGTAGTGAGAGCCATGGTCTATCACAGACAGGGACTCTTAAAAGCAGAAATGATATAACCACTGAGGCAACCAAAAACCAAGTGCCACTTTCCCTTTTTAAGATATTTGGGATACAGTTGTCCTCAAAATACAGAAGTAATATATGCATTAAGAAAAACCTGCAAACTCAGGTGAGGAGTAGGACACTGAAAAGAGGACAAACACCACAATCTAAGTCACTTTCTTTGTTACAAACCTGGGATAAACAAAGCTGTTTAATAAATATTGATATTGTTTGTACATCCTGCCTTTGGAAATGAATAGCAAAGTGATGCTCTGGTCCTTTTCCCTCTCTGAAGAGACACTAAGCTCACCACTGTATATCTATATGGACCCCAAACTTGTTTTTAGAGAAAGCTGGAAAACAAGTCCACAGCAACATTAAAATATCCATAACAGCTTTTGGCAGTGTTTAGCTGACACCACCCTTTATTCATCTGTCTGTTTAATGCCTAGGAAAATCAAGCTCTCCAAGCAGAGAATAATCATGACAATGATTATGATGGGACCAAGTGTTTTGGGGCCAAGGAGTTATTGCAAGGTGGCTCTGAGGGTTCCCCTGGATAATCCCCTTGGGCAGGACAGGGCTATTCCCAGTCAGGGTGCACTGCTGTATCTCTAAAGACTCCTTGGCAGACCTAAAGCCAGTTCACTTTCTATCCCAAACTGGTCTTTGCTTTCCTTGGGACATCTCTTACAAAGCCTTTCAAGCTGGGTCCTGGCTTCGTGTTTCACTCTACTACCACAGACTTGAGCATCCCTCCTCTTTCATGTCTCCCACCTCTGTCCTACACTAAAGCTCATCCATTGCTACAGACTCAGCTTCCCCTCTAACCACTGTCATCCCAAAAGAGCTCTGTGCCCCACAGCCAGCTGCCCACACTGTCTCTCCAAAGGGACACGGTGACATTCCCACACCAGTGTTTGGTCTTGCTCATTCCAGCTGAAGCTTTTTAAACATGTGTCAATGTGTTCTGTAAATATTGAAGCAAAGCTCCAGGGCGGGGAGGCACATCCCCTGCAGTCACAGGGCTGCGATGCAGTGAGCTCACCAGAACACTCCACCTGGCATCCTAACAGCGTCCCTTCATTCACAACACCCCCAAGAACACAAAGAAACCACCATGGCGACGGCAAAGGCACAGTTAAACCACCTCCAGGCTCCTGTCCTGCTACCGTCAGGAGCCATCAAGCCAGTCCTAACTCTGGCCGGCATCTCCAGCACTGCCGTTGGGAACAGAGGCTTTTTTCCCTCCTGTCTCCGCAGGCAAGGACGATGCTCCCCCAGCACCAAGGGTACTGCTGCCACATCAGGCGGCTGGCTGCTGGACAGATCCCTCGTTTTCCCCATCCCACCTTCTGCAGAGTCCCTGCAGCAGAAACCTGCAGAACAAGAGGCCAGGTGACATCAGGGGGTGCCTCTTGTTCTGCAGGTTTCTATTGCAGGGGCTCTGCAGAAGAATGGATGAGGAAAACACAATGATCCTACAGAGGAATTGCTTGTTTCTTCAGGGTTGTAAAAATAATGAGCATTATTTTTAAAGCCAAAGCCTATTGTCCCAAACTCTACGAGGTCCCAGCAGGTCAGCACCAGTGCAGCACCCCAGTAGTGCACAGGGGATGGGCACCAACAGGGCTGGTCTCCTGTTCCTTGCTGGAGCAAAAAGGCAGGCTTCAATATGTTTAGAGCAGGCTGCCAGCATTTCCACAAGGTGTTTTTAGCTATTTTGAGTCTTACCAGGAGCTTACAGTGCTGTAGGTAAACTTTTCTTTCCTCATTTTTGGCTTGAAATTGAATTCCAGAGCTTTATGCACATTCTCATCAGATACGCTCATTGGAAATGCTCAAGGAGTTCCCTGTGATTAAGCTGGAGCAATTTAACAGCTTTGACAGGTTGGGCAGGAAGGCAGCTGCCCCTTCAGCTGGAAATGTCTTCTTCACACCTGATGGGTGGTAACCATGTGCAAATCCTGTCACTGCTGTAACAATTCAAAGTCTGGCTCCAATGGGCTCCAGTGGTTCAGGCCTTGAGGAAAACACCTTTTCTGGAGGCTCAAGCTAACACATTTCCCTTTTCAATTCAACAGCCCCATCCATGAGGGGTGAACTCCCAGCTGATGGGACAGAGGCTTTCTAGAACACCCTGGTTCAGTCACTCACAATCACCAAGCCCTGACCTCCATCAGGCAGTTGCACCTCAGCCATCAGCTCCAGTATCCTTTCCACGACAGTGAGAGCAGCTTCGGTTTCAGGTTTTGTCTGGCTGCTCTTTGCCAAGTGCCAACCCCCACCAGGAGAGGAATGTGGCCGGTGAGTGAAGGTGCTCTGGACCACAGCCCCAGCTGCTCTCTGTCACCCTGCCCTGACAGAGGGACAGCAAGGGGTGAGTTACACCCTCCAGGACAGGGAAGAAGAGAGGAAGGCACCAGCTTGAAACCCTCTGACATTCTTGCACAAGCACAACACACTTCTGGACCCAAAGCCAACGCAGCCTCGATGCTCACTGTGCAAACAACAGTTCTGGAAAGTACATGCCACAGCTGTTTGTTTTCTGTGCCAGTCAGATGGTGACGTGATCTGATAAAAACTATCTTCCAAATGTGCACGTCTCATTTAAACTACCTGGGGGTGTTTAATTATGGCTTAGCTCTCTAACACACACTGCTGCTGCTGAATCTTATTTTATGTAAGTGCCTGAGTGAACCCCGAGGCTCTGTACCCTCTCCTGCACTACACCACTGGGATTACACAGGAATGTACATAAAGGATATTTACAGTGCCTTCTGCCTTCCCCTCCTCTCTAGAATAATGCAGCTCTTAGCATCATTTATTCTGTATATTTTTTATCATCACCTTATCAGCTTCTCTGGTGGTGGAGAGGTACTTTGTATTTAGCAGCTTCCCTTGAAGAGAAAACAAAAATTAACATTCAGGTGTAGGTAGAACAAGCAGTAGAAGATAATATAACACTCTTTGCTCTCACACTGACCATGCATCGTTCCTCCACAAGTTTTTGTCCACTAAGCTTTGGCAGAGGCAGCATGAAGATTTCTTCCAAGACAGCAGTTGGGGGAAAAACCATTGAGCCCAGTCAGAGTGTGCCACGACAAACCACAACACAAGCAAGACTGGAGGGTGTCTGCATCAGCAGTTAATGCTTGATGCACTCTTCTTTCCCATCCCCATATATGTTCATCAGTGTTACTTACACACAGAGCATTGTTTGCCTTGCACTCTGATTTTTTGCAGGTCACAGACCCTCACAGCTCTAATCTCTCAAGATTACACTGGTTTGCCTCAATTTTGATATATTTTTTGTCTCTCTAATTTTTGGGTGACATCAGGGATGAAATTACACCTGAGAGATACCCTTCATGAAGTGTAACTGCTGAATATGGAGGCAGGGTTTTTCTGGTTTAGTTTAGTTGTCCAAAAACCTACCAGGAATATTTTAAAAAGGTTTTACCCTGAGGGTTGCTATTAGCACACGTTTCCTCACTCTGCACCAAAATTTTAGAATCACAAGGCTGAAAGAACCATGTCACACCATTCTCTTTTTTCTCTCTCCTTGCTCCATGCAATGTGGAACAGGCTAATGTTGATTTGCATTAAAATCATTTTAATCAGCAGACCACACAGACCCCTTTTGAAGAAGGTGGGAGTTTTGCCAAGGTTTCACCCTCTCTGAAGCACAGCCTCACTTCCTCACCCTCTGGCTACATGGACTCCCACTGCCTGCACGGGCTAAAAGAAAATTGTCCCATGGAGATCCCACCCCCATGGCTGCTCCCAGGTGGCACAGACTGCACCAAAACATGCAAATTTGCAGTGGTGGTTATTTGATGCTGAAGACACTCTCACCTCTCTATTCCAGACACATGCTTTTCAGAGGCACTGTAGTGCTTGCAAAGACAGGGCTTGACCACCTGCACCAAAGCATGGACATCAGCACAGGAGCCCCAAACACAGAGCAAAGGGACCTGTGCTGCTCCCTGGGTCCATGCTTAGAGATTCCCTTTTCTCCAGTGGAGCTGAAAGGGGACAGCATGAGAAAGGTGGGAAAGGCCAGAGGCAGCAGCCGTGTCCCACCAGACTGAGGAAGGGACGCTGCCAAGGAAGTGATGGGAAAGCAGCTCGGACAGAGAGGAAGAGGAGCTGCTGTGCACAGCACAGATCACTCATCACTGCAGGATGGTGGTGTGGACACCAGCCTTGCACGTGGTTTGGGAAGCAGATGAACTCATGGAGGAAACAATACAAAGTCACATCAGGCTCAGCAGGTCCGAGCCAGATGAGACCCAAGGAGCACTGGAAATACAACATTTAGTTTGTGGTCTGGGGGATGGCAGATGAGCTGGGCACCCCACTCCAGCCACGTTTTCACAGACACCAGAGCACAGAGGACAAAGTATGCACTGGAGGAGGTGAGATGAGTAATCCTGACAAAGAAGAGTGATTTGTCTTCCTAGAAACACACATGGGTCATGTTCTATTTCAGTTCTAGAGGTGGAAAGTCACAGAATCTCAGAACAGTTATGGTTATGGAAGGGACTGCTGGAGGTTATCCTGTCCAACCTTCCTGCTCAGGCAGGGTCCCCTGAAACATGTTACTGGGGATTGTGTTCCAGCAGCCTTTGAATAAAGTCCAGATAACTCCATGAGTCACAAATAGCTCTATAGCCCTGCATGCTGCTATCACCAAAATAAATGCAGTCCCTGTGATCCAGGAGCAAGGCAGGACAACACCCCAGAGAGAGGCTGGAGAAGGAACCCTCTGTTGGGCACAAAAAGCAGGCATGGCTGGAGACTGCTTTTACACCTGCACTCTGCTGGCATTTTGCAAGCCAATCAGCCTTGAAGTATACTCCAAGCTACACTGCTAATACCAGATTTTAATCAGTGTTACTATTGGGCTGCACAGATGAGCAGGGTCAGTCCAGCCTGCTGTTGGTGACTGCAAGCGACACCAGACCTGAGGCGTGCAGGAGCAGGAAAATCTGCTACATGACTTCCCTGTGCCAAGTCTAACTCCATCTCTCTGTTGATGGCTTTATTGACACAACTGGAAAGTTCACAAATCCAATCAAACAGCGAGGAAGAGCTAAATATTACAAAACTACCAGATGAGTAACAGAGAAGAGGAAAAATAAACTTTTTTTTTTTTTTTTAAGCTCAGAATCAATCTGGGAGGTATATGTAATAAATATATTAAGCAGATGTATGTAAAGTTCTACAGTACCTCAGCTGGCTTTATCTGACATGAATTTCTAATGCAATTGAATCTGATTTCACCTCCCAACAATCTCATCTCAGTCACTGTCACGTGTGCCACCACTGCCCCACTGTGCAATGCCAGCTCAGCCAAATGCCAGGGCAGCAGCAGCTGATGGCACCACATCCTCCTGCACCTCCTGCATGGCACCACATCCTCCTGCACCTCCTGCATGGCACCACATCCTCCTGCACCTCCTGCATGGCACCACATCCTCCTGCACCTCCTGCATGGCACCACATCCTCCTGCACCTCCTGCATGGCACCACATCCTCCTGCAGTGAGCTCAGCCCCAGGAGGCGCTGGGATTTGCCCTGTGAGGGACACAGGGTCTGGCAGCAGCTGATGCATCTCAGGAGTCACTGCTTGTGACTCTCAATGAAGTGTGAGTCAGCACCACCACTGTAAACCCCGTCCTGCAGAGACTGAAATACAGCAGCTCTGGCCCGGTAGTCAGATCCTTGTGAATGAAGGCAAAGCAAACTCAAGTTGAGTTTTGAAAAGCGTGAATGTTTTTGCAGTGGGGTTTCTTTTTTCTTTTGAAAAAATATAATCATTTTTCCATTTGATAATCTGAGCTGAGAGGAGGGGAAAACAAAAAAAATTCACAAGCAGGCTTCCTGGACTATGCCATCCCTTTTTCTTTCATACCTCAACGTTTTCTTCTGATAAAGACTCTGTTTTCCACATGCAGGATTGACACACCTGGAAGCACACTAGGACTTGAAGAGGAGACCTCAGAAAGCCCCTACAAAGCCAGAGATGCTGGACAAAGGGGCTACAGGAAAAGGAAAATTAAGTGGCAGGGATACAGCATTTTGAGATAAAGCTCTGCATCACTCACACAGTTACCAGCGGCGAGTTACATAGGAAAATACTTCAGGTTATGCCCGTTGTTTTTAAACATATAATCTGTGGATTATACAGATTTAAAAAAAACACCAGTAAAAAAATCAGAGGCATTCCCACTTGGTGTGCGACACTATGGTGAAAACACTGAGTGTTCAGCCCTGCTTGGGCTGAATGGAGCTGTGTGCTGGTGCACCAGGTACATACACACAGCACTCCTGGAGCTCAGAGGTATTCAAGTTTCTCTTGTTCATGAACTTCAAAGGCACCTGAGTGTTAGATGCCTGCTGATCAGCAGGTCCATATTTCCATCTTCTTGCCACAGATGCAAAAATCACATGCTCAGAGAGATGTAGAAACAATGTGCTCAGATTTGTAGGGGTTATGCCAAAAGAGCAGCTGGTGTGGTGAGAACACCTTTGCACAGTCATTCAATAGAACTTGGGGGGATCCTGGCCATCATGAGCTCTGGCAGTCTGGAGCTATGATAACAGAGCTTAGCTCTAGGAACACACTCCCTGCAACAGTCCTTCCACCAGCATCACCTTGCCCACACGCCATCAGCCCATGTACCTCCACCTGCCCTTCCAAAATGGACCAGAGATGGAGTCACTCTGGTGTGCAGAGACAGCGTTGCTGGGGGCACAGAAAAACACCAAACTCCATTTTTCAAGGGCTCTATTACAGGCAGGCAGATGGGTGTATATATCTCTGCAGATCCACGGAGAAAGGAAAGGTGATGGAAAATCAATAGTGCATATGGTCTGGCTCGGCTCCCCCCCCAACACAGCTATGTTACAGCTAGATCTGATGGATGTCTGGTGCACTCAGAGTCCTTTTGTGCCACAGACCTTCCCAGGCAACCTGCTCCCATGCCTCACCAGCCAAAAATTTCCCTTTCTGTTTGACCTTGCTTCTACACCTCAAGGCCCTCACTCTCTCCTAACCAAAATTATCTCAATATCACCTTTCCCTTCCTCTCTTGTCCTTAAGGACCATCTCTTTTGACTTTCCAGCACATGTCCATGCCATGGACTGCCTCCAGGTAGAGGTAACTTGCATCTCTTTAATTCTCTCCCGGTATTTTTACATCTATTTCCTCTGTTTTGTCAAAGCCACTTTGAGGTTAATAATTTTCTCTGCCTTTACGCAATCTGCAAATTTAACAGACACATCTTCTACTTAACGAGTCCCAGTGCTAACGATGGCACTGACCAGAGCAGAGCACAGGACACACTTTGGCACTGTCCCACACAACACCAGTCCTCCTGGCAATGTACCATCCATAACTGGTCTCCTGGTACAATTCCCTGCAGGCTTTGAATTTACTATATTCAACCAAATCCTACAATCAATATTTATAATATTTCCATTCAAAACAATGTCATTTGCTACAATTGCAGATAATTTTCTTATTTATGAGGAATAAAAGAGAGAAAGGAAGAAAACAGGTTCACATCTGTTAAATCCATGGTTTTCTCTGCATTACCTGATGCCAGCTCTGGTGCCTGCCTAAGGAATTGCCACCCACAGAGAAGCCTACAGGGAAACACATGGGAAATCACCAGGCCATTCTGCCCCTAGAAGACTTGTCCTTGTATTTGTGCCTTGTAGAAAGGTCTGAGGACAGAAATGGACCTCATTTTGCAGACAGAGGCGATTGCTCAGTCCTACCCCAAAATCATATTACTCCTCTCACTTCACTCCCTCCCACCACCAGTTTGTAAGAGCTAAGACAAATTTTTAAAAAGCCAGCTCTGCCATTGTCCATACTTCCATTTGACAGCACAATTAATGGATTTTTTTCGGCCAGAGGGGACTGTTATATTCACCTCGTTTGACCTTCTTAAGCAATTCACACTCCCATATTTCACTTGGAGATTTCCAGAAGTGAACCAAGTGATAAACACAGATACCTCAAAAAATCCCTGCCTACCTGACAAGTTTGCTTTTCTATTGCTTGGAGTAAGTAGTTTGAGAAATCCAGTATGAAGAGCAAGCTCCATTTTTCAATTTAAAGTCTGCTGAAGTACAGAGGTTTCTGGTGGATACAAGCTGGCATAAATTGATTCCCCAAGCATCTTTCTTCCATGAAACAAACTGCTTCCCATTTAAGATCCATCTAGAAAGTAAAACTTGGCAGTCCTATTAGTCCACTAATAGAAAAGAAAAAGCAAAAGGACAGCTTGTGGTTAGGTAGGTAGTTAGTGCACTAACTCAGAAGAAAATTAGCTTGGACAAGCCATCAAGAATTCTGCTTCATCGTTGTGCCTGAAATCAAACATGCTATCTTTGAAATCAGAGATAGCATCCTGTATATTGTATTTTCCACTCCTAAAGCTGTCATACAGCCTCTGCATACATGGGGATCAAATTTATCTACAATTGCTTCAGTTTTACCCTGATTGCTTCCCTTTGGTTTTTTTTTTGCCTTTGGAAGGATGGCAGCAGAACAGGAAGAGCAATCCAGAATAGCAGTTATGAGAAAACAGCAACCACAAATTAATTCAACAACTGTGTATTTGATTTGTGCTGTTCTCAAGTAAAAGCACATCCATGCCAGGCTCTGCTCCAGAGGCTGCACATATCAATACAGAGGTTTATTGATTATGCCAAGACCAAATAGAATAATTTCCTGAGAACTGAAAACAGCAACAAAAAAGATCACCACCACAAAACTCCAGCCCAAGATTAAGTTTAACCTGGCTCCTGCTTCACCAAATCCACTGAGCGCCTGCCCACCCACTTGGATGGGGATCAGACCAACCCCATGAAGAATATCTACTCTACCAACCACATCCTTTTCTTGAGCCCTTCCACCTTGAAAGCAGAGCTGCCACAGACCTGGGGATGCAAAGGAGTCCAAATGTAAGAAAAAACAGCAACAAAGCCTCATGTAGGCAGCCCTCTCAATTAAATGTTCTGAGACTAAGAGCCAATCATTCCTTACAATGTCCTCCTGATTTTGCTGCTTTAGGGAAGGATGCTGAAAAATATTGGGGCAGAACTTATTCTGATACTGCAAAAGGCAGTTCTAGGCAGAGTCACTGCAGGGTTCAGTGGTCAAAGACTCTTTGTTTTGTCCTAGGATGCCAAAACAATGTTCCTCTGGAAGAGAGAAAAGTCCTCCGTCTCTCAGAAGCCTTCCTGTCCTGTCTCACTTCTCGTAGCTTTGAACAAACCTTGAGGAAAGATTATTTAGATTGCCCCATCAGATGCAAATTAAAGCTAAGGCAGCTTTAAAGAACTGCCTTGCTTCGATCCAAACACATATTTCCTTTACGATCTGTTCCTATTTGCATCAGTTTCAGCCTTTTTTTTTTTTGAGGATCAGCCGGAACATCTTCCCTTTTTTTTCCCACTGTAATTCCGAAAGCAATATAAAGCGCAAGTAGCCCTGGAGACACAGCGTATGCTCAGCTGAGACACATTTCTGTGTGCTCTTCCTGCCCCCTCCACTGACAGCCAAGCTTTTGGAAGAACCTGGTGGAGCGCCGTGACTCACCCAGCCTGTAACAGTTTAACTGGGATCACAGCAGGACTCTTACTATGCACAGCAGTGTCTTTTGGATGTTTCACAGGGTACGCCGTCAATATGTAATAACATTGCATCGTGAATTATGGAGTTGCTGGAATCAATGGGATTTTGCATATTAATTGCAAACACACCCAAAAAAGACAAAGGAATTTATTGGCTTAATTAGTGTTTCAGCTCTAATAGTATTCAGGCTTCATTCTCACACAAATTGATAAATAGCAGCAGTGTTACTCCTCAAGGATGCTTTGCCTTTTGAGAGGGGAGGCTGAAGTTTACGATCCGAGCTCTCTCAGTTGCAGCGATGCACTCAGCAGGGGCTTGGAGGAGATGAGCTTCAAAGATATTTGACACCTCTCTTTCCTCAGCAGGTTGCTAGATTTCAGCAAAAGGAGCTGTCCTGCCCTCTCAGGGTGTTTATTCTGAAAAGCATTTACATAAAGACACTTACTGGACAGGACAAAAAAATGGACCTGAACAGTTTCCACCTCTAGGGTAAGAAAACTGAGATTCATCTTACATCCCCAAACACTAACTAACCAGTTGCCACACTGGTAATCCCAGGGAAGATAAGTACATGTAATGTACTTATGGATTGATTTTTACTCCAGTGTGAAAAAAAATCCAAGTGTGAAAAGAATCAGATAAGTGTACCTGGAAGCAAACTTTGACCCTTGGGCTGCCAGCTCCCAAACAGCACAGCTCCATGAAAAATAAGGTGCTAGAAGAACGGGAAGAAAATGTCAAGAATTCAACTGTATACCAAAACAAAGCACAGAGATCCACCTGGATCTGATCTCCATCACCCCCAGCATTCACATGCTGCAGCACGGCATGACTGACACAAAGCTTCAGGAACAGCATTACAATAATGAGGGAAGAGCAAGACACCACCTGAAAAGCAGCTTCCTCCCCAAGGACTTAAAACATTTTCTGCATTATCATACCACCAAAATTGCACCTTAGAGCTGAGATCCAACAAAGAATCATTGTTCATAAAGCCTGTGCTCACATCTCCAAACAAGTTATTCTCCAGGGCATTCCTCCCCCCCCATTCTCAGCAGCAAATCTCTCCTCTTTGGGATGGGCATCACAACACAACACTCAAGTGATAAGCAATTTGTTGACAAAGAAAAATGTCACCAAAAAAACATTTCAGCTGCATTCAAGACGGGGGCTGGATACTCTTTTTGTTTGCTTTTCTAGACATGATCTGGCAGCTGCAAGCAAAACGAAGAGCCGGGATCATGTGAATGTGCCCTCGCTGGGAGGAGCTCAGTCAAAGGCTGCAGGCAAGCCATGCTCTCTGTGTCACCGTGCTCACAGAGCACTGGAGGAAATAATCCTGCATTAATAGGGCAGCAGATCATAGAGATCAAGCAGGCCTTTTCTGTTTCTACCCCAGTTCGTGCCAAAAAAACCAAAATGGGAGCAAATGCACAGAGGGATATGCCACCAGCCCCTGCGAAAAAAATCTACTCCATTTATCAGGATATACAGAGAGCTGTGCCACAGAGCTGAATGGTTAACTCAGGATATTTTATAATTGGAAGGACCCCATTTGTGGGCATTTGTGGCTTTTTCTGCAAGGAAACATGATCATCACTCATAGCTCCCTCTCAGTTATGCTCTGCAAAACCTTGAGACATCCTGCTGAGTTCTCTGTGGCAGGGACCGGGACACAAGAGTGGCTTGGCACCCTTCAAATTTTCACCTGAAACCACCAGCTCCCAAGACTTCAGCCTGAAATGCAGGATGAAAGAAGGGGAACTTCAGTGTATGTTCAAGCCTAAAACACCAAGTCCTACTCCAGCCTCAGCCTGCCACCTACCCAGGAGGAAATGCTCCTGTTCCCCTGGCTGATCCAAGGAACAAGCCATGCCCTTTACTGGCCTCTTTGTAACTTAACAGTGAGGCAATTGACAAACTGGTCCTAAACAGAGAGGATTCAGGAGCTCAGCCCCTTTAGTCTTTAATGCCCCTGCTGCAAATGCCCCCAGAACCTTCAAAAATGAAGCTCATTCAAGAGCAAGTGGGCTCAAGAAATAGTGAATTATCTCTTCCACTGCTGCTGTGGCATCTGCTCTGTGACCAAGGGATTCACTTCTGAACTGGCATGGGCTTGGTATAGAGAAATGGGTCCCCATTTGCATGTCACCTGCAGTTTATAAACAATGAACTTCTTTCTGCCATTAAATGTGAAACCAGCTGAGAGCAGGCTCTCACCCAAAACTGACGGGGTGTGCACACGGTAACAATCTACCTCTCATGTCTGTAATTAATCTTCCAAGTCTCTGCATCATGTAGGCTTTCACAGGTAAAAAGGACCAAACTTTTTGCAGTCTGAAAGTCAGTGGAGATTCAGTTAGTCTTTATTTTATTCTGACAGGCTTCTTTATCCCAGAGACAATACTAAGACACACGATTTTACCAGGACTTTTTCCCAGAGTTCACCCCAATCACAAAAAGGAAAAAAAATAGCCTGTTACAAAAAAAAAAAAGTATTTAACACAGATTTGAAATAGATATGCCATTTTGTCTCTATTGTCAAAGACCCCTTAATATAATTAGTCTGTGGCGTAAACAGAAAATGAACACATGTGCATCCACTAAAACCCATGCTCCATAATTTTTGAGTTCACAGATAAAACCTGTCCAGGCACTGTGAGCCACTGAAGGAGCCAAGCAGAGAGATAAACAAGCATTAAATCACCAAGAAAAATGCCCAGAGTGAGTTTCAAAAGCAGCAAGACAAAGACCAATGCGTGGTTCAGTGCATGTGTGTAAAGACACGAGGCACAAAAATAAACGCTTTGCTTTCCTTACAGCAAAAGGGAAAGAGGAGAACCCAACACGGGACTGTTCTTGCTGCTGCAAGACAGGGAGCCCCATTGACCCAGGCCCTGCACCACAAGAAAATGAGCATCAAGGAGGAAATCTGCAAGCTGAGATCCTGGAAGAGAGAGGCACCAGACCTGGCACAGGACACCTGAAACCAGCTGCTCTCACAGTTTGGATTCCTCAACTCTGTACTCTGGCTGAAGAAAACTCAGCACCAGCAGCTCACCCTCTTCACCCTAGACAAAGCAGGATTTCCTCACCCACCTCCCTAGAGACTTGCCAGGACTTTCCCAAACCAGTGAAGGTCAAGACAAAAGAAAACAACTGGCCAGCAACAAATGCACTGGCTTGCAGGAGAGCAGAGTAACCTGAACACTTTCCTCCACGGAACAACCACAGACCAGGGGGGCTGGAACCCCCCTCGGGGATCTCAGCAGGATCCCCATTTCCCCTTTCACGATGTTTGTGTGCTTCAACACCTCCCCGCTCACCTCTCCTCCAGAAATCCCTTCCACAGCCAGTACTGACCAGGCTGACAGGGTAAGGGTCAAGGTGAACACTGCCAGCTCAAAGATCAGGGATTTGCTGGTGCATACCTAAATTATTTGGACGGCATGAACATCTGTCTTTTTTTTCTTTGTTTTAATCTTAAATTCTGTATTACAATTTTAACTTAAGCACATGGCTGGGCTCAGAAACAGAGAGCACCTTTTGTCTAAAACTCCAATCTTCCACTTCTTTCTGGGGGCTTTCCCAATTCACGTCACACCTGATTATGTCCCAATTCTTAAAAGCATTTGCTTAACTCTTTGAGTAAATAAGACCTCTGAGGGGTCAGACCTCCAGAGCAGACACTGGCTAATGTCTGAGGTGCAGGATCATTTGGGAAGGCCAGTCCCAGAGAAAGCTGAAGCCGGCACCTTGAGTACACTTTAATTCTCCTCTTCCCACCCAAACCAGCAGACCAGAGCACCCCCCTTACGAACAGCTCCTTCCCTTTGTGACATGAAATGTGCAGAACCCACAGACCATTCCCAAGGGCAGGAAGGCTCAGTTGAAGCCCAGAGGGTTACGAGGCCACCTCAGGCTGTTTGCTGGACTGTGTGTGACCCTGGTCTCACCCACAGCCACTGGCAGCACAGGGACCACCGTCCCCATCCGCTGCCTCTGCTTTTCTGGATAACTGCACCACTGAGCACTGAAGTTTTTCATCTCCCAATTTCTTCTCCCTGTGTTACTTCAGAAAAAAACACAACCCACACACTGAGCTACCACCGAGATGACTGGGACAGAGGAGCCTGTCCAAGCACCGCTGCCACAGGTGCTGGGTGAGAGCCATCAACCCCCCCACAGAGGCAATCTCAGAAGACCCTGCAATAAGGAGAGGAAACAAAAAAGCCTGTGAGCAGCTGAGGGAGACGTTCATTCTATCGATTGTGTAAACTGTCAGTGAAGTGGCAGTGAGCAATTTTTTTTTTTTGTTTCTATCCTGGGGAATAATCCAGCCTGATAATTAGTACATAAGAGATAAGTGGAAAATGAGACATCTAGCGAGGGTGGTTCAAGCCTCCTCATGACATTGATAATGTGCAGATACATAGATCACTGTCGGGGCAAACTGCCACTGTGAGCCTGTGTCTTCCCATTGCCTCATCAATCCATCATCCGCTTAGCTACTGACACCTTGGCAGGCACACACCACCAGCCCTGCATTTGAATTGAGAGGAGCAGGCTCCACCAGGGAATACAGATTTAAAAATCTAAGATTCAAATTTGTTTAAGTATTGTGAACAGCAATTCCCTTGCAAGGCATCTTCATTGCCCTTTTGCCAAGGGGGAACAGTTGGGTCTTTGTTAGAAGTACAAATTGCTTCTTAATGCAAAGGATAAAGCAGAGCCCAGGCACCTCCTTAGAATTCCTCCTGGCTCCTGCTAATGCTGCTGCATGTCAATTTTAATTTTTTGAAATTTAAACCAAGGGCTTTGTGTCTAAGCTCCATTTCATTGAAGGAGGGGGGAGGAATAGTCAAAAAGGATTACGGATCCGGTGGGAATTGAGGATCCATAGCAATTATACTTCATTTGGATGGTCTCAAACACTGGTTTTAATCATATTCCAAATAGTACAAATCGACAAGACATAAGAGATTGATAAATGTCTAACACGTGTACCTGGTTATGAACTCTGTGTCCCTAGCAGGGGATGCTGGAGGAGAGGATGGAAAAATTGTTTTCTCCCCTTGACCCTCCTCTTCCAGCCAACGAGAAGACAATACCCACTGAGGATGCAGCAGGAGACAGGAGTGACTGTAAGACCTTGGTCGTCATAGGGCTGCCCCAAATGGGGCTGGAGCAACTCCATCTGACTGTGGCTCCCTTTCCTCCTGCAACATCATGGCAGAGGCAAAGCTCCAGCCTTGGCAGAGCTGTCTCAGACCAGCTCCTGTCTCTCTTAGCTGTGATAAGAGATCTTTGCACTAAGGCTGCGAAGGGCAGAGGGCTGATGGGGAGGCAAGACCTTCAGGAGGAAAAAATTAAATGACAAGACAGTAAAATGAAAGTAAGCGCTTTTGTAAATCAATTTAGCTCTTTTAGCTTCAGCAGAGCAGTCCCAATTTAGCCAAACTCAGGAGGTTACCTACTGGGGTGATGATGAAAAATACACCTCCTCCACCAAAGGCTCAGAACCACATGCACTACCGACACACCTGTGCATTTTGAAAAAAGACCAAGTGTGGCTGGGATTTACAGAGGACCATGAGGAGAAAACCCTTCTAAAGGGCCTGAATCCATCAGTCTTGAGCAAGCTATCTCACCCAGCCCATCTCAGGCACTATGCAGACCCACCTCCAGTCAGGTGTGGTTTCCAACCCATACACACACTGCAAGTGCAAGGGTTTAGACAAACTCTCTCCCCTGCTGCCTTCTTAACATCTGTCAAGCATGTTACAGAAACACGGCTTTCCATAATCACTGATTAAACTGCTTTTCCTGTACTTCACTAACCTCTGGATCAGGTTTTAACCCAGTAAATCTGTTTAGGAGATTCACTCCACACCCCCACTTTCACCCCTTGATAACTGTGTGCCTTCTTTTCACAAAACTGCATAAAGGTGAAGCTTTTTTCCTCTCTATTTCTTCCCAGCCCCCTTGAACTATATTCAAGATGTAGGCAAGGAACCCCATCCTAAATTTAAAATATTACTATAAACCTAAGGGACTGAAGTGACCCCCTCCTTTACTGCCCACCCTCCTGCGGCACCACCACAGTGCTCCTTTGTAGCACTGGAAGAGACAGAAAGCAAGAAGGCATTGTCTAAAAACATAATTTAATGTGGTATTTGGGTGACTGTGGTCAATGACCAAATTCTTTTGCAGACAGAAACATGTTTGATGTTAATGACACCATCATTCACACGAGCATTGCATTGCACAGAAAGAAAAGTTTACACTTGACCCCATACAAAGCAGCAGAGGAAGAAACAGTTATGATCCAGTCCCACTTCGTGAATAGTCGATCTTAAAATTCATCATCGTCATTAATACTTATTGATGAAAAAATGTGACCTGTTCAAATTCCGTGTGTGACACAGTCCAAACTCTGGGCTCTTTTAAACCCTCCTGGAACCACTCGAGAGTTTCAAGCTGCCAAGTTCCTCATGTGACACACGAAACACTCAGGCAGACGAAGGGAGAGCGGGGGTCGGAAGAAATGGGAGAGTAAGGAAGGGGTTCACTTTGTTTCATTTCTATTTCGTTTCCACAAGGGTAAAAATAAAAACATATAAACTGATAATGAAGCTAAAGTGACCTGCGGAGACAGCGGACACCAGCAGGAACAGCAGCACGATGGGGTATGGAATTGCCAAACAGCCCCAAGTGCATCAGTGGCAGGGCCAGTTGTGTCGTGTCACTTGTGTGTTAATCAGGGTATAAAAGAAAGCCAGAGAAAGTGCTGTACTTATTGTTGTTGCCTCCGTGTGCTTTGCCTCCATCCAGCTTGACGTACACTTCGTCGCCGGAGTCCAGGTGCAGCACCACGCTGTTGCTGGCATAGTCGTAGTTCTGGTCTGCGTCTTGGGCGATGGCACTGGCCCGCACCTGCCAACACAGCCGCTGGGCACATCAGCCCCCCCTGCCCTTCTTGCCCAGCATCTCTATTAGCCCCTCAAGTCACTCTTCTGCAGCACCCCCCATCAGTCCTTCACGCACCCTTTTTCCGGCCCCTCCATCAGTTCCCCAGCCCCTCTTTCTCAGCTCCTCCATCAATGCCCCGAGTCCCTCCTTCCCAACCCTTCCACTACCTCCTGTCCTCCCTCCCACCCCTTTCCTCGCTTCTCCTTCTCCCCAGCCCGGCAGAAAAGTTTGCGAGCCGGGAGTTCGGAATTTGTCGCGGCTCTAGAGGTGCACCCCCGCCCCGACGGCGCGCAGGATGCTCCCGCCGGCTCTCTCCTCGGGAGCGCCCGCGGGACGGGGACGGTGGCAGGGGGACGACCGGGACACCCCGGGCGGGGAGGACGCGCGGGGGAGCGGCGGAACCCACCTGGCCGTTCTTGCAGAGGTCGGCCCACATGCTGGTGCCGTCGCCGCCGCGCATGAGGATGTGGTAGGTGAAGAAGTAGATGCCGCGCACCTGGCAGGTGAACTTGCCGCTGGCCGGGTCGTAGTGGTTTCCCAGGTTGGTCACCACGTCGTCGAACTTGAGGACCTCGTAGCCCTCGTGGGGGCTCTTGAGCCCCACGTAGAAGGCGATGCGCGGCCCGCTGAAGGCGGCGCTCAGCCCGCCCGCCGCCTCGCCGCCCGCCGCCGCCCCGCCGCCGCTCCCGCCGCCGCCCGCGCCCGCCAGCGCCAGCCCGGGCAGCCCCGGCTTCCCCGCGTCCCCCCGCTCCCCCGGCGGGCCCCGCGGACCCGGCGGCCCCGCCCCCCCGGGCGGCCCGCGGGGGCCCGGCTTGCCCGGGCGGCCCGGCTCCCCCTTGGGTCCCTGGACGAAGGGCGGCGGGGGGTTGGCGCCCAGGTCCTGCAGGGCCTCCACGGCGGCGGTGCTGCCGGGGCCGGGCGGCCGCCCGCCGCTGTACGGGTCGCAGATCATGCGGCAGGTGCCCATCATCTCGTAGTGGGCGCCGGTGTCGGCGGGCGCTTGCAGCAGCAGCAGGGGCACGGCGACCAGCAGCGCGACGGCCATGGCCAGGGCGAGCCCGGCGGCGGCCAGCAGCCGCCTCCTCCGCTGCCAGAGCCGGGCGGCGGCGGCGAGCAGGTCCTCCTTGCCGTGCGAGGCAATGGTGGCGCGGGGGGCCGGCCGCTCCCTGCGGGGGACGGCAAGAAGAGGCGGTGAGACCCCGCCGCCGGCGCCTCCCCGCCCGGCCCCCGCCTCAGCCCGCCCGCCGGCCGGCCGGGAGCCCCGCCATGGCGAGGGCCGCCGAGAGCCGCCCCGCTCCGCTCCGAGGGGGCGCGGCGCCCCGAACGCCCGGCGGGGCTGGGCGGGCGCGGGGGGCGTCGCCTCGGCGAGCGGGCGCCCGGCTCTACCCCTCGGCCCCTCGTGGGGGGACGGGCTCGCCCGCCCCCGTCGCCGCCCCGACGTGGGGGGCGCGGGCAGGGCGGACCCACCTGCGGGGGGCCGGGGCGGAGCCGCCTGGGGGGCTCCGGGGCGCCGCCGTCGTTGCGGTCCGCGGGGCGCCCGTCTGCCGCCGCCCGCCCGCTCGCCGCGCGGAGCGCGGGTGGCGGCCCGGCCCCCGGGGCGGGGCGGGCGGAGGGGAGGGGAGGGGAGAGGCGGCGGGGGCGTCCCGCACGTCCCCGGGCACTCCGGCTGCGGGGGGGCACCGCGCCCGCCCCGCCGTCACCGGCGGAGTCGCTGCGGGTGCCGCCCAAACTGCGCCCCGCTGAAACCGGGACGGTCGGGGACGCATCGCGTTGTCCCGTTCACCTGCCTCCTGAACTGCTTCCTCCTTGCATCTCTCCATCCCTTCTTCCCTCCATCCCTCTGCCCGCATCGGCCCCTGCGCGACGCCCGCACAGCTTTCTGCGGGAGGAGCCCGGGGAAAGCCCCGGGCAGGCAGCAGGTCACCTCAGAGCGGTCCCCGTGGCTTCCTCAGGCTCGCCGCGTCCTGCCTCGGCGGCCCAAAGACGAGCGGGACAACATCGCGGGTGCATCTTGCTCCTCGGCACATCCGAGTGTAACCACAGTCCGCTACACCCGTCCCGGTTTTCCAAAGGCAGGCAGGGCTCGCCAAGTGAAAGGGCAGCCCTAGGAAGGAATTCCTTTAGCGGAGTTCAGGTTAGGTTACAGCACGGTGTTTCTGCAGCTTCCCTGCGTAATGACGGGTCCAAATCAAGTGGGTTTTCCCCCGAGAAAACTGTGATTAATTGCCTGTGATTTTCCGAGTAAACGGTGGTAGCACAGCGGGAGCTCTGGCATCGTAAACTGCCTGCGGAGATCTCCCCTGGAGAGAAAAGTGGGGATGTCACCCACGTGTCTCCGAGCGGCGGGGGAAGCACCCGTCCTGCAAGGCAGGAAAGAGAGATACAGGGATTACACAGATTGCCTCAGGGCAACATTCCCGTGTCCCCTGCTCCCTCGGTGCGTAAGAAAGGTGAATTCCCAGCGGGCTCGCCGGAGCTGAAGGCGGTCTGTTTGCTCTTAAAGCAGGCAGAGCTGCAGGTCGAAGGAGCGAGCCGCCCAGTCTGATCCAACGCCCGCTGAAGATGATGGCCTGGAGGCATCGTATGCAAATAGGGACATACAGCCTTCTTCCAAGAACTGTGGAAATGCCCTAAAAGGACTTGGGACTCTTTTGATAGTTTTTCTTGACATTTAAGGAGGGGACATCAAGGTTTTTCTGTCTGGAGTGCAGCACTTCAGGACCAGATCTCATCTCAGTTACATCCCTGCGTGCATCCAGATTTTTTTCTTGGGCTTTGCTCTCCTGTTGCTGAGATCAGGGTCCAGCCCTGTCCTTTCGAGTGTCTCTGATTATTTTCAGTCACATCTGTATATTTGAAGCTGGAAGGGAAATTAATTTTGTAAATGAAAACCTTTCCCTGAGAATAGTCACATTAAAGTAACTATGTCTGTTTCTTAGCACAATGGAAATAAATGTTTTAAAAGACGAGATTGTGAGGAAGATGAAAGTCCTTTTCCTCTCCTCTGAATGATGAGTTGCATCCCACAGAGTTATTTTAAGCCCCCCACACGTGTCTAAAGCCTTGTAAAATTATTTCTAATAGTTGTTTCTGTTCCAGCTTTAGTATAATTTTCCATATATTAACTGTGTTAAATACAAATAAATTCACAAATAAATTACAGTGCTTTGCTGCTCATCCCTACTTAAGCTTCTGTTAATTTCCCTTTTGTTCTGGTATTTGTCACTCGCTCTGTTCTTCCTGTGTATGTGAATCCTTGCTATTACTCCAGAGTTCTGCAAACCCCCCCTTAAGTGGCTTTCTAATCTCCTGTTTTCTAAAGGCAGCAGCCACACCGTAGCTTTTCTAAACCTTTTCTGAATAATTAAGTTCCAGCATCATTTGGACTCTGTTGCAACGTCCCAATTTGTAGCAACTTACTTTCCTAATGAGGTGATCGGTGCTGGGAACTATATTCCAAACAGAGGCTCACCAGCCCCTTCTGCAAAGCCAGAATAATTTTATGTGGTGGGGTCTGGTTTTCCCGTAGATCAACAAGGACAGATGAAGAAGAAGAAGAAGAAATATATTCTAACTTTCTGCAGGACAAAATCGGCACTGTTCTTAATAAGTAGGGTTGAGCATTTGAAGAAGCAGGAAGAAAAGATTACAGAGATATCAGCAATTAGATTAGGTGTCAAATTCTAGCAATTATTTGTTTGGGAATAATTTAATTACTCCTCTGTGATGTGGTGAGATGGACTGATCATCTAGTTAATCCCTCATCAGATTGCTTTAAGGTAAACACAATGTGACTTTAATGTATAATTCCAGTAGGATCTATATTTCTGGAGACCTGGGGTTATTGCCTGACTAATGCAATGCACCTTGTGCCCCAAGACGTAGCACTTGTGATCCTTGAGGCAGCTGGTCCCATTCACTGAACCTACACTAGTAATTTGGAATATAGTCACAAAAAGGTACATGGCAACACTTAGGTTACAGTTTTGGTACAGGCTGTTACTGCACTGCTGGGAGCCTGCTTTCCACACGCAATGGCATGCACTACAGCAGAACAAGGAGCAGGGAATTACCGAATCAGCTAATGAGGCAGTGTCTGAGGTACTGCCAGCCTGCAGGGAGGAACCTTTCTTCAAAAGAGGTGACAAGTACCAAAGTCCCTCTCAGAGTCAGGCATTTTTCAAAAAGCGAGAGGCTGGTGCTTCGTTGCTGGCTGCTGAGGGCTGGCAAGACTCAGGTGCCTCTGGGTGTGCCCAGAGAGGGATAAGGCACCCACAGGGCATCCCTGGTGAAACACAAAGGATGTCTGGACATCGGCATTAGACGTTGTCTGAGCAGGAGCTTGTATGTATCTAACGAAACTTCTCTTTCAGATGTGGTGTAAGGACACAGGAACCTGACTGATCAGAGAAGCACTTGACAGTTCAGACAGTTCCCAAATTTGGACAGGCAAAGAGCCCAGACACTTTGCATTGAAGTTCCAAAATTCCAGGAGCATGGGAATTTCCATTCCTTAATTTCTGTTTCAAGGGACAATCACCCACCTCAGGTTGCTAGTAACCCTCAAGAGACATTGTGCTCCATCAGATCCACTTCCCACAGTCATTCCGGAATGTCTGCTGGATTTGGCCTCTCACAACTACTGCATGCACTTCCATACATCCAAGGCAGTGGTAAGGACACCAGCCTGGGAGGCTGGATGTTTCTTCCAGTGTTTCACCATTTGCCACATTTGGAACATATTTTTAAAACCCTTTCCAGTCTTCCAGGAGAGTAGTCTCAGACTTCCAGATGTTGGGTGTTGTGAGTTGGATTTTCTTCAGCTTGTTCTCTGGGATCTATTCTGCTGTAAAATGCCCTCTCCCAAGAGTCAGAAAGAAAACAATCTGATGACTGAAGGAGCTCAGGGATGAGCTTCCAAACCATGCCTGCCACTGGGGCTGAGATACCTTTCAGGACATGGGCAGTCTGTCCACCCAGAGGCAAACACAGGACACTCCTGCAGGCTGCAGCCAGCTATCTGTATTTCTCAGGGAGGTTCTCAGCAGGGTGACAAGGAGGAAATCCGGGTTCAGCTTGGTTTGCCGCCTCAGAAATACCAACCTGTGTTCCCTGGGGAGCTACAAAAATCTTCCAGGGCGCAAGATACTCAGGGAAGATGAGGAGAGTAGAGGAGAGCATTTTATGCCCTTATGCTGAACCTGTCCTTCTTTGCATAAAAAGAATTAAAGATTCATTGAGCTATAAGAGGAAGATCAAAGGTGAGTATAATTTTTAGTTTAGTGGTGAAAGCACCGACCTGATCTGGAGTTTCAGTCTTCCTGCAGAAGCTGTTTGTGAATTCCAGCCAGGAGGACACAATTCCTGTTCCTGAAAGACCAATCCCAACTGCTGGACTAAAGACTCTCTTGTACGTGCTTTCTTTTCTCTCAGAGGGTTTACTCTTTTTTTTTTTTCACCTTCTCAGCTGCATGAACTCAAGCATGTGGCTTGTTCCAAGTCCAACAAGAGCTGAACCATCTGTAATCCTGGCAGGATACAGCAGGATTCAGACCCACTGAGGAGGTGGAGGCTCCAGGCACAGGTGCAAGGTGACTGTTGTACATTTGCAGTCCTTGGAGACTGAAGGTGTAGGTAGCTCCTGAGTTAGGTGCTTCTAGGATTGGACTGGAGCTAAGAGAGCCTTTTTATTTCAATGCTGGATTTAGATGTTTATATTCTGCTTTAATTCCTTCTTTTAGCAACGTTTTGGATTTGGCCATTAACTTGAAATGAAAATGTAAGAGTCATACCAGCTCAGATACCCTATTTAGCAAAAATGTCAAGATCAAAGTAAGTCTATGCTCACAGTTCCCTGGTATTTTCTCTTAATCTCCATCAATCCATGGCTTAAGGACTTCCTGAACCATGGTAAAATACTTTTAAGAAGCTGAAATCAAGATTACTTTGAGTAAAGGCACAGTACCCTTAGATCAGGACCCTCATCCATCCCAGTATGTCGCTTTGTTTTGCTGTCTGTTGTCATAACTGATGGAAGTTATGGATAATATTACACTCTGATCCTCTGAAGTGCTTCATTCATTGTCTTTATCACATCACAAGAAATTTCTCATTGCCAAAATTAACTATCTGGAACCTGGTGTATTCAACAGCTAGTAAAACATAATACATATAGTCCTTACATTAAAATGTCCACATTTCTTGCTAAAAGCAAATTCAAATCTGTTAATGTTCAGAATGCATATAATATTATTTTCATTCACAAAATATAAAATGTAATGACACTGATTATTTTTGCTTAATGGAGGGGAAAGTTTAGAAATGGCTAGGTTTATTGTATTAGCAGCCATCATTCCCCACAAATATTGTGCACTTCTTTATGATCTATGCCAGGGTTTCCAACAGGACTTTTCTTAAGAGCACAAAGCTCAATTTACTCCCATTTGATGTACCCTGTGGGTACACAAGGTCCTGCACAGCAGCAAAAGCATTTTATTACATAGATCAAGGAGGGGAGCTGGCTCTTATCTGACTGCCTGTGAGGCAGAGTTGCAATAGCCCACAGGCACTTGAGCTGCTGTAGCAATGCATAAATTTCTGTCCATACAGCCAGAATCATCCCCCTGCACCAGCACAGTGTCCATGAGAGATCCTGCACCAGGAGAAGCTTGCACACCCTCCAGACAGACACTGCAGCTGCATGGGCTTTGTTGGATGTATCGATCCCTGTGAACTGCTGCTATTTGCATTTTGCCACATCCACTTGCTGTACAGGGAAGCTGGCTCTCCCTCTGTTGGACAAATACCTTTGAGTGTTTACAAGAGAGCAGCTTACAAACCCCAGAGCTGCCTTCAGGGCACTGCTTGGAGAAATACCAAAAGGTGTAGAGAGGATCAGTGAAAGCCAAATGCCTTCATATTCCCAAAATAGGTACTGTTCACCAAACTCAGAAGAAATCAGCCTTTATTTTCTGGAAAAAATCAATCAGAGCAACTGAACCTTGCTTCCCATTTTTGCCCCACTGGGACTTTTGCCCTTGCCCTCTCTCACAGCAGGGTCACACACTGAAGTTAATGCATCAAAGATTAAATAAATTCTGTGAGAACAGAGCAGCCTCAGACTAAAGCTGGTGCTGAAGATGCGTGGTCCAAGAATATGTGGCCTCTCCTGTGCCCAGGAAACCATTCAGAACTCTGTTGGGAGCAGCTGCTGATACCTGGCCGGGGCAGCTGAGGTGGTGGAGGAAACATCAAAGGAGCTCCAAGCTGTTTGGGAGCTCCCTGCTCTCAGAGCAGGTCTTCAGTCAGATGTAAAGTAGGTTTAGAGAGAAACTAAACTGTTCTGAAGAAAAGGCACAATATGAGCATCACCACCTGTCAAACATCAGCTTCGAATGATGTCTTGCTCAGAAATAGTAAATTAAAATGAAGCTTTCCTTTAACCAGCTGAATTTGAGTCACAGCAAGAGCAAGTTCAACTCTTTCCTAATTCTCTGCTTCTCAGTATGTGTTTACAAACTGCTTGAGGAGAAACAGGTTGGCTCTAGATTTGTCTTGTTCAATTTGTCTCCTTCGATAACTAATGCTTTTCCAGTGTGACTGCTACAAAAACTCTGCACTAGCTATACAAATAATCATCTGCTTTTTTAATTGAGCTAGGGCCTTTCACAAAAAATACGAATAAATAATAGTTAAGCATATTTTTTTAACATGAATTGGGAGGTCTAGTAGAAGAAAGAGGTTCTCCCTTTGCCTTCTGAGTACAAGGTGTGCACTTGGCCAAGCTGCTCAGAAAAGTGTGTGTGCATAAAACCAAACCCCTGGCAGGTTCTCCAGCTGAAAATCACCCATCTCTGTTCCAAGCCCTCTGAGATTCCCAGCAGGACTCAGCTCTCAAGACTTCATGACTTCTTTCAGAAGAGTTAAGAGGGAGGATGGAAAGTCAGGGTACTAAATTCAGTCCGTTTATGCAGACCCCTTGTCTCAATTCAGCAAAATTTCCATACCCAACCACGAGGCTGAATATTTCTATTCCATGAAAGGAAAAATTGCTGCAGGGGATTGATGTGCATGGACAGCTGGTTTCACCAGGATGAAAGACACACATTAAAAATGCTTTTGAAATGCATTTGGGCTTCCTTCAGGGAGTTTGCTAAACCTGCAGTCAGGTACCAGAAACAATTTGTCCCCTTAAGGCGAAGACAAGATTAAAATTAGTAAGAAATAATAGCCAAAGCCACAGGTGGGACAGATGGCATTGAATGGACATCTGTTGGAATAACATTGAGTTACCATGATAGACTTTTACCCTGCATCCCCCAAAATTAAATGTGCTTCTCTGCTAATCAAGTAGCATGGAGAGGAAGATGTGTGGGTTGGAAACCCAAAGCTAAGGATGTCAGGAATTGGCTTTACACCTCCATCAGCTGTAGGAAGCACACAGTGAGTGGGGTGTAAAAGCTGGAGAGGGCATATGGAGGAGGTGGGGCAGATGGTTTGGCACCGTGATGCTCTGCTCTGGTTTATTGGCACCCAGGAGAGGAGTCACTGCTGCTCTGAGGCAGCTGTAAGGTCTGAGCAGAGAGAAGGTGCTCTGTTACACTCAGGCAAACATGATGAAGAGGTTTGACTGCCACCTCTGGAGTAAGGGCAATTTAGGGTGTTGCAAAGAGCAGACAGAGAGCTGGAGACAAAGGTCAAGGAGAAGCAGTCCAGTGGCATGGATCAGGCAGGAAACCTCCTGCACCCTGAAACACACAGAGAATTAATAACCAGACTAACTGTGACAACTGTTTTTGCAAAAGCCCCTCCAAGCTGAAAGAGTAACTGTGAGAGAAAAACATAAATTTCTATAAAAATGAAGCTTTAAATAAGCACCAAACCAAAGTAGGCAAGATGACTTTGTGAGATTAAAAACGTTTGATTAAAAAGCAGTGAAATTGTCTCAAAAAAAATGTAGCCATGTTTGATGTCTTCAATATAAACCCAAATTAAAAGCATGACAATAGGTTTTATTTAGAAACATCCTGACCTTTCTCGTATGACTCCTGTCCTGCCTTCTCGTTACTTGTCATTCTCAGTCACTGTATCTTGCTTAAATGAAAAGTGTAAGCTCTTCAGGGCATAGGGCTGCATCTCTGGGTTTTCTCATCTGCTGTGTACAACAAAGCATGCAGCAGGGACGGTCTTAAAACTGTTAAACAGAACACAAATAAAACATTTCATCTCCGATTTTGCAGCTTTACTGAATTTCTTCACAAAAAAACAAAAAAACCTCTAGTGTGGATAGCAGTAAGAAGATATTTGCTCTCATTAGGAATACTTAGGGTAAATAATAATCACGGAAAAGCAGCGCTCTCCTTGGTAATGATGTTTATTGAATTGCAGAGCAGCTCCTGGGGAAGGGCAGTGGAATCCCATTGCCTGGGATTTTGAGAGCAAGTTGGGCAAAGCCAGAGCCTGCACTGCAGGACTCGGTGCCCTGCTGGCAGGAAGACGAATTAGAAGCCCTAAGAGTCTTCTCTATTTGTTCTTCTATGATCCTTATAAGAGAGATTGATGCTGACAGCATCCAGGTGGTGTGTCCGTGACTCAGCTGTCACGTCACTGCTTACGGCTTAAAGCCAGTGAGTCAAGGAATGAAAAACAGGTGGAAGGAGGAGGAGAGGCCTCCTGAAGTGCACACCTCCAGCCATCTCTTCCTGAGCAAGGAGGGCCAATTGCAGACCACAGGGACACAGGAGAAGGAGAGGCAATGACAGAAGGAATGGTTGGTCACCTTCCTCCAAGGGCAGCAGGGTTGCAAGCCCTTCTCTACACCTCATGTGGTGTGGAATAAAAGCCTGGTGTGAGTTAATGGACTTCTGCAAGCCAGAAGTGTCCACCCTGTGCAGTAGGTCTGAGGCCCACTGATTCTTGTAACTGCTCTGTAGACAAAGCTGTAGATGGAGAAAATATTAAATCCATTTAGTTCCTGCTAGACAGGAAAGGTAACATCACAGATGTGTAGCCACATATTGTCATCAAAACAAAGTTTACTGTTATGGATCTGGTTCCACATGACACCCAAAATACTGTTCTGAGAATGGGTTCTCAATGGTGACTTCAAACAGTGACAACGGACACTAATTTCTCTGAAAATCCAAGAATTCCTAGAATACAGAATCAAACCAGCTTGAAAGCAGACTCCTAGGTTCAGGAGGGTTCTGGGACACTGTTGTCTCTCTGGGTAGGTTCACAAAAGAAATCCGCCACACCTGGGATCTAAATCTGGATATTTATTTATTTTTTTGTTTTGCACTACCTTGATTGCAAGGTCAGCTTCTTGTAATTCCCAGTAGCAGAAGATCGATGGCATGTCCAGAAGGTGGATATTCCACCACTTTCTCTGCCTTTGGGTATGATCATCAGTGTTTAACTCTCCAGGGATAGAAACATCTTAACCTCCTCAAGAAATCTGTTGCAATGCTTCATAATCTCTACCATACACAAAAAAAATTTCATAAGGATCTGACCTTAATTTCTCTGCTGCAATTTAAACCTCCAATTCCTTGTATTATCCACCATGGACAGAGAAAGCAGGTGATTCCCTCTCTTTCTGTGACAGCCTTTCACACACTTGACACAGTTACCACCTTGCTTCCCCAGTCAGTCCACACTCCAGATGCTCAGTCTGTTCCACATTTCTTCATCCCATTTTTTTCCTGGAGTTCTGTTCTTTCTGGATTTTCTCTGATGGTTCACATCTTTTCTGTTCTGAATGACATTCAGGTCTACTCATGCAATTCATGAATTGCCGCTATTATTTGGACTTCTCAGCTTCTCCTTTAGCCTGCCAGCTCTCACCATGTGCTTGTAAGTTTAATAAGTGTTCCCTATCTCATCATCAATGCCTTTACTAGTGATCTAAGTAGTAGCAGACCCAGATGCATGTGCTGGCTGTCACTTATCCCTATACCACATGAGTATTGCAAGGTTTGGTAGCTGCCAGAAAGCTTGTTATGCACTGACATCCTTTTGTGCAGAGTGCTAGGCAAAATCAGAAATGAAAGATGGATCCTGTCCCAGGAAATCAACAATCTAATTAATTTTTTTTTACCCCAAAAGGATATGCCAACTCCTTCCTTATCACACTTTGCATTTGGGAAAATTAGACCATTCATTCTGCACACCTGTTTTACCAAAATGAGATGACCACTCCTTTCTAGAAGTCCCAAGAACGGTATTTATTACCAGCATTATCAAGAGCCACATCTAAGGGCTGGTTTTAACTGTATTAAGCCTTGCTTAAGTCTAACAGACTCAGTCTGTCTGCATCCCTCTTGCTGTCTGCTCACTCACTGCTTGCTCCACCTCGGATGCGAGTCAGGCAGCTCCTCGGTTTTCAAACCTGACTGCTCCCAGTCTGAGTGACACATCTTATGGTGACACAACTGCTGCAGGGTCTGCAGGAATTGTCTGAAAGCCAAGAGCTCTGTCCAAAGGAAGGAAAAATGGCAAGGATATAGCTAGGTGAAATGAATGAGTAAAATGAATCAACTCCAACGCTGCAAGGCAAAGTAACTGAGAACGTGGCATTTTGCACCCCTCCTGTTGTGCAGAGTAAAACAATTTTTAGAAGTGCTAAATCATGGCACTGGTTGTGGCAAGCATGAAATTTCATCTTATTTTATGGAGTTTTGATCTGCGCAAGCCATTACCAAGGTAAAGTATTCCAGCTAGAAAGTCTGTGACTGTGTGTTTGCAAAGCACCTGCGACAGCAAAACATGTTGCTTCTGAAGCTGAAGAGTTGGTAACAACTCCTACTGTTTATACATGCAAAACATTTGGAATTAAGCACATATCTTTGCTCTATTTAAGTGTACTTTTAATTACTTTTGATTAGGAGAAAGAGGATAATTTTCTTTTACGAATTCTCAGGATATTCAGAACATCTGGAAATTAAAGTAATTCTTTGCATGCCAGGTTATTAGTGTCAATGAGAAGAGAAGAGAAGAGAAGAGAAGAGAAGAGAAGAGAAGAGAAGAGAAGAGAAGAGAAGAGAAGAGAAGAGAAGAGAAGAGAAGAGAAGAGAAGAGAAGAGAAGAGAAGAGAAGAGAAGAGAAGAGAAGAGAAGAGAAGAGAAGAGAAGAGAAGAGAAGAGAAGAGAAGAGAAGAGAAGAGAAGAGAAGAGAAGAGAAGAGAAGAGAAGAGAAGAGAAGAGAAGAGAAGAGAAGAATGGGCTTATCCACTTTATCATGGGATCACAGTAAGGATACCATCTTTTATCATGGAAGAGCCTCACTACAGCCCAGACAGGCTCGTTTTGCAGCCCTGAGGCTCCATGCAGGATCTCTCACCCCCACACTTCCCAAGCAGATCCATGCTGATGAAATTGGGAAGCAGGCATGGATGCTAGTGATTTACTGGGAGTGCAGGAGGCTGCTTGTTTTAATATATGGCACATATGGCATGAATGTGTTAATGGAATTTATACTGTAAAAATATTATGTCCACACAAAGTATGGAATTACTTGGGTAGGATTTATACAACAGGCATAAAATCCAGTGAAAACAGTCTAACCTTTCTGAGGCTTATTAAGTTTTCTTTTTATTTATGAAAATGTCTTAATATATGCAAGGTGAATGTCAGAAAAAAATATACTATAGATTTAGTCAAAACCCAGCTCTTGTTATTTATTAACTTTCACAGCTCTATTCTGCTCTTGTTTACATCAGGAGTAAAATTATTTAAAGTCACTGGGCCCAATCCCAAATCATCTGCATGACTGTTGAATGGGCACCAGCACTGTGGTGGTATCAGTTGACCCCAAAGTGATGCTAAGAATGAGCAACAAAACGTGAAGCTAAAAATGTAATTAAGGATATTAAAAAATTTGCAATTTTCCTGCTTCTCTTGTATATGTTACATTAAATATACATTAAAGTAACACTCTTCCATCCTTGCCTACCTGCAAGAAGGAAGATGCGGGGCTCCCTGAGGCCTCCCAGAGCCCCCCCAGGACAAGGATGGTTTTTACTCCTTGGTGGTGAGGAGGATATTTAACCAGGTTACTAAAAAAGAGATGAGTAACCACACTGTCTGTCTATCAGTGGGTAAAGCCCCTAGCACAGATTTAACCAAACTGTGACAATGCCTTTCAAAAAATTACATTCCTACAAGTGTCAGGAAAATCAGAGAGGCACAAATCAGTGCTCTGGTGAGAGGAGACAGTGTCCCCAAGGGTTATACCACCTCTGCCAGGACAGGCCTGCCAAGGAGGTCACTTTCATCATCCAGGAGTGTCACACTCACAGGGTGGTGTTTGCAGTGCAGAGGGAGGAGGTGGATGGAGAGAGGGAGAAAAATGCACAAATCCATTGGAAAACAGGCTTCTGTTCTTCATCAGTCTACACACCTTACTTGGTGCATCCAAATCCCACACAAATTTCGTCCTGTTCTTTTCCACAGCTGTAGCACTGAAGCATCTTAATTTCTTACAGACACTAATGAATGCAACCTCAGAACATGCCCTGAGGTCAGCTGAGGTTACTAACTGGAGGTGACAGTAAATGAACTCTAGCAAACCTTGCTCTGGTGGTTTCCAACACCACCTCAATCTGCTTCAACTTCTCCCCAGAGTCACTGCTGCATGGCTGGCATGCTGGGGCTGGCTCCCCACTGCCCCTGGCTTCCCAGCCTGCATCCCAAAACCAGGCAAAACAGCAGCAACCAAGGCTGGCATCTTGGAAAAGAAACTTGCACATCAGCCCAAATCCCACCATGTAATGCTAATGCAGAAAGAAATCAAATGGCACTGGGCAGAGAGTCTCTGGCCTTTGGAGACCTTGCCCCTGGAAATGAGTTTGAAGTGAAGCACTGTGTCTTTTCCTCTGATTTTTAAAAGCAAAGGATTTTTAAATCTTCCTGATGAGGAACTGTCCTAGTTCCATGGGTCAGGGAAAGTTCAGGATGGGAGCAGATTGCAGCTGAGGGAATTGGAGTTCTAGAGCCCAGATTTTGCCACTCTGGATGACGATGAGCTAAATGCAGTGTATCCTGCTGGAGAACCAGCCCTGAACCCAGGCTTTGACAGTGGTTCTGCCTCACTGGTGAGGTCTGTCACCTACACCAAGTCCAACCCCCATCTCTCATTAACACTTTAAACACTGCACTCCACACAGCTCCCTACAACAGCAACCCAGCAAGGTCCATCCCTCACCCTGGGAACATGAAGGGCCCCAGGAGACACTCCCCAGGCTGTGCCCAGCATCCCAGTGGGATGGGCAGGAACAGGGAAAGCCTGGTCAGTAAAGGTGTCTCCCATCACCCTCCAGAGCAGAGCACACAGCACTCAGAGGCTCTGTTCTGAGAAGCTCTCTGAAAGAGCCACAGGGACCCCTGTCTCTCTGTGATGTCCATGTAACTGAGATTTTTTTCAGGCTTTTCACTTCACCCAGTCTGGGGTTGTAATTGGGGGTGATACCACCTGTAGAGCATCCCAGCTGTCTAACTTGGAGTTTCCACTCCAAAGCATGGAGTTTCTTCTAGACAAAACTTCCATAGCAACTTCTGTAATGTGGATTAATTACCTGCATTTCTCTAAATTTATTTCCAAGAATAACTATATTCTCTGAGCTGAAATTTTGCACTGATACATATAAGCAAATATAAACTTACCATGTTTATACCAGCTAGAGACTGAAAAACTTCCACTGAAAGAGCTAATGTTTAGAAAAGTTATAATCCAGCAAAAAGCTTAATCTTATCACATTTAGACATCTTAACTAGACATCATAGTCTGTATTACTTAGAACAGGGTATGGTTAATTTCTACATCACTCTGTATCACAGAGAAATCTGAAAACAGTGTTCATATTTCATTTATTCTTCACTCCACTGAAACTCCCTTTCAAATCAAATCAATGTTAGCTGAAAATACTGCTTTGCCACAAAAAAAACAGCACATTCAGATTTGTTCTGCTTCCACCATTTCAGTTATACTTTTCAGAATTATTTTGAATGATGCCCTGCAAATCCTACCTTGTCCTACAAAACTGCATCAGCATCTCCCATCTCTGTGAACTCATCTGTTCTCCCTTTCCCATTATCCCATCAAACTCTGCAACATGGTCATCTCTGCCTCTTCTATAATGCACACTGACCCAGAATAAACAGAGGGAAAATATTAACAAATATGATTCTTTTAACCAGGATCTTGCATATACTCTCTAAATGGTGTCTCATGCAGTGCATATGCAGATCTGACTTTGAAAGTGTCATTTAGGGGAAATCCCTGGAGGATTCTCATCCTCTGAGTCTGCCAACACTGACAGAATCTCACCACAAACACATTTAAACAAATGGGAGGGAAAGATGGCTTTTTAAATTCCCTTTCAGGACTTTTGCAAAAACTGTGTTTGCCTGTTCAACAGATGTAAAAATGGAAAAGGAGAGGATGGAAAATGTAATGAGTGATTTTTCTGCCTTACTAAGCATTTTTAATTGCTTGTGGATTGCAGCTGGCACGGTGGTACAGCCCCACATGGGAATGGAAGGGGCTTTTTGCTGCAGATGCAGCATTGCTGAGCCTGCAGAGCCACCACGAAATCCCTCCTCAATTCCTCTCCCCATTAACAGCAAAATATGTAGAACAAAGGTGCTGAAAGGATATTGTGGGCTTTTCTTGTTGATCTGACAGGGAGTTGGTACAACACGGTGTAAAACTGAAGCTCAGCTGTTACAAGGATGCGAGATCAGGTCCTCACGCCAAGTCCATCTTGTCCCCACTGCTCTGCTCCCAGTCCCATTTGAGGTCTTGCTCACTTGCTGACACCCTGGTGGAGGATGGAGACCTCTTGGCTGTGTTCAAAACCATCCTTGTTATTTATCACACAGTGTTTGAGACATAGGCAGTGCTTGACAGGACACAAAGCCAAGGCAGGGAGCTGCCTCAGTTAAGGCAGGGACCACGACACTTCACTGGCCACTGTAGTTCCATGAGCTCATGCTCAGCCCCACAGTCAGGCAGACACAAGACACAAATGGGACAAAACTGACAGGAGGAGCCTCAGGAGGAAAGGTCCAAAAGTTGTATGGTCCAAATCCCCCTGTATTTCTGCCTCCTGGCACCCTGGCTGTCAGTGAGGGGAGTTGGGCACAGGTAAACACAATCCACCAGCAGTGGTTACAAGATGCCACAGAAAGACAGAATCCTGCTGTGGAGACAGCACTGGAGAACCTCTCCTGGACTCAAACACTGTTTTAAGCAAGCAAAACCCGTGTATGGGTGCTCAGGAGAGCGTGACGTGTCTGCAGGCTGGCAGCAGCACCGGGCACACGTCACAGCCCGTACACAGAGCCGCTCCAGGCTCCCTCTGAGCGACAGCTCTGCAGCGAGAGCTGCGCTGCACAACCCAC